>NC_052518.1:1511596-1774968 GCF_014356525.2 Nilaparvata lugens | reverse complement strand
AGGCTGCATGTGTTTTTCACATGAATAGATTTTGAATTTTCTTTCGAGGCCCGTATTCCTTGAACCTTGAAGTTAGTTGTTGAGTTAAGGCATTGGTTACCTGAAGAATTCTGTCTTGAGAATTCAATTATAGGCTGTCGCAGTCCGGGCAGTTTAAACCTACATAATTTTGTTTTCAGGATTTGAATCTTGTAGGGATTGAATCCCTATGACATCCTCTGCATAAACGAGCATTGGCTACATGAAGATGAAGTATCATTTTATGTGCCCACTGGTTTTACATTGGCCGACTCATATTTTAGGAATACAAAAACGCATGGTGGCTCATCTATTTTGATTAGAGACTCATTGAGATTCAAGAGAATGGACGTATCAGATTTCACATCAGACAGCCTCTTTGAATTGTCTGCCATTAAATTATTGCCAGTGAATTGTATTATCCTATGTCTGTATAGAGCACCATACTCCAATGTTAAGGATTTCCTTGTCAAGCTGGAGGAGCTACTAATATATATTACTTCTAAACCATATTCGTATGTTGTCTTAGCTGGTGATTTCAACATGAACATTAACATATCTGACTATGAGAAGACAGACGTAAAGCAATTTATAAATGTTCTAAGATCGTTTGATTTGTATAGCATGCACTCTCATCCAACAAGAGGTCATGCTTGTATAGATAATATTTTTTCTAACATTGATACTAATTCATATGATTGTGAAATCTATAAGCAAGACCTTGTATCAGATCATGCCGGAGTTTTGGTTCATATTCGTCAAGATAATTTTCTTCTCAAAGGGCCTAACCGACAGGATGACGAAAACAACTGTTGTTTAATAAGAGTAGTGTCTCCTAGTAGGTTATACAACCTAAGTCAATTCCTTTCAAGTCTGGACTGGTCACAGATATTCTATGTATGGGACGTGAACGAGGTAGTACAAAAATTTATGAATATTCTGTCTCAATACCTGACGACGTTTTGCCCTATGAAAACCCACAAAAATAGAGCCAAGGACTCAAACATGCATGTTAATAGTTGGTACACTCCTGAACTCAAGACCATGAAGAACCACCTGTTAGTCTTGTATAAAATTTGGAAGATCCGAGGTGCCAATGAAGACAAAGAGAGATTCAAAGATTTCAAAAAACTTTACACTGAAGCGATTGCTAGGGCAAAGTTGTCACTCAACGACAAGCTGTTGACAGAATCTAACAATAAATGTAAAACAGCATGGAAAATCATCAACAATGAATCTAAACACAAGAATAAGTCATCAACTACAATCAACATTCCTCCTGAGAAACTGAATGATTTTTTTCTTAGTGCAGGAGTTCATGCTCAGGATATGTCTATCTCTAGATCAGTTACAATGGAAGATATGCTGGAAAAATGTAATCTCATCAATTTAAAAAATGTGGCTGCACCAAGATTTGCATGGAAAGAGGTTGACATTGATACGGTGAAGTCCATAGTGGGAAATCTCAGTTCCTCAAGAAGTGAGGATACCTTTGGTCTTTCAAATTATACGGTGAAGAACATTATCGATTCGATTCTCCGTCCACTGACATGTGTAATTAATTTGATTATGATACTTGGAGCTTTTCCTGAATGCTTGAAAATGTCGATAATAAATCCAATCTATAAAAAAGGTGAAAAGGAACTGCCAGAAAGCTACAGACCAATAGCAATAGTCTCGATCGTAGGTAAAATCATTGAGGCATGTCTACTGAAACAGCTGTATGAGTACTTTGTAGAAAATAATTTGCTCAACCCCAATCAATTTGGATTTAGACCAAATCATTCAACAACTATGGCGATTGAAAAGGTTGTCAACTACATTCTTGAGAGCTTTGAAAGCCAATGTATGGTTGCTGGTGATCTACTGGACCTGAGTCGTGCGTTTGACTCCATGTCACATTCAATATTGTTTGAAAAGTTGAGATACTATGGTATTGAAGGTAGCGAGCTGACTCTGATTCAAAGCTTCTTGAGCAATAGACAACAGGTGGTAAAAGTAAATAATAAACTATCTAGCCCAAAAGCCGTGAAAACAGGGGTCCCTCAAGGGGTCTGTTTTGGGGCCGTTTTTATTTCTAGTGTTCATAAATGATTTCAGTTGTAATATACCATGCTTTTCAATATTGTATGCCGACGACACTACAATTCTCAATTCTGGTGCGAATGCGGAAAATCTTATTCATGACCTTGACGTTTCAACAAAAACCTCAAAAATATGGTACAATGTCAACAGCCTCCGTCTTAATGAGACCAAAACTGAGAGGATATTATTTTCCTTGAAGAGCAGAATAGATCCTAGCCTAAAAAACTACACGAAGCCGGTCAAATTGCTGGGCTTAATGCTGAACAGTAAGCTATGCTGGGAAGACCATATCGAGTTTCTTTGTAAAAAACTATCAAGAGTCACCTTTCTTCTACGTAAACTTAAACTATCAGTCAGCCCTGGAGTTTTGATGATGGCATACTACGGTCTCTTCCATTCACATTTAAATTATGGTCTCCGTTTATGGGGCAACTGCTCTTCTGCCAGCAGAGTGTTTCTATGACAGAAAAAAGCCATAAGATGCATTGCAGGACTCAAATTCAACGAGTCATGTAGAGATGCTTTCAAGAAACTTAGCGTCCCAACCCTTGCTAGTATGTATATTTATGTAAATCTAATTTACATGAAGGAAAATGAAGATAACTTTATGAAACAGCAAGAAAATCATGATCACAACACAAGAAATAAATTTGACTTGATAAAACCTTCTATAAGGCTGCACAAGACTTATAAAAGCCATAAATACCAGCAGGTTATTCTTTTCAATAAACTTCCCTTAACATTTAGAAGTCTTCCAAGCAGCAAATTCAAGAGAATAGTAAAAGAACTGCTGAGACGTAACGCATTCTATACAATAGAGGAATATCTCGATAGTCAAATATTGCAATGTTAAATTTACACATGTTAACTTTAAAATGAGAATGAACTACTCACCTTGTTTTGCCTGCTTGTACGGAATAACTTATTGTCGCGACTAATTTAAGACATTTTCTCATGGCGTGACTGTACCTATTATAGCCTATTTATTTTTTATTTGTAGTTTTTAACTTGACACGATCCATATATATTATGTTATATTTGTTGATCAATAAACAATTCTTAAAAAAAAAAAATTCTAAAAAAATCTTCAAACAACTGGCAGAGTTTTTTTATATATTTTTTCATTTAAAATCGGGGGTGCTTTAACTGGACCTTGAGGAGCAGGCCAAGGGACTCTTTTTAAGGTAAAGTAAGATAATATTGTACTTCTTTTATTTTATTTTTCAGACCTATAATTCGTAATAAATAATTTATTGTTTCGTTATTTTCAAAAACCTGAACGACCATTTCTTTTCTTTTTCCCACCGTTACAAAAATCAGTAGAAATAACTGTGAATAGTCTGAATGTTTGAATGCCGACCTTTTTTGGATGGTCCCACCTTGTCTTTGCATTCATTTTTGTTCACTTGAGATTGATTCAAGATTGAGATCATTCACTCCTTTGATTCGAGATTGAGATCATTTAAGATCATTCACTCATTTGATTCAAGATTAAGATCATTCACTCATTTTGAGATTGAGATTGATTGGGGTAGGGGTGAATGGGGGAATGCCGGTATGTTAAGCAGCATCATTTTTAGTTTTTAGTAAAACTTTACATTTTGTCTGGTGACATTTTTTTTGACTTCCACATATCACAGGCTACAATATAATTTTTTTGTAGATACTTTGTGACAAAATGAGTAGCTTAAATTAATTTTTTTGTAGATACTTTGTGACAAAATGAGTAGCTTAAATTTTTTTATCTTAACCCTTACACATACCGGTATTACCCCGACCCTAGGGGTACTGGCAGTAGGGACTTTCCCCATGTATTTCTAATTGCAAAAATTTAATAAAACAAATTTCATATTTTTTTGTTAAAAACGAACTTGAATCATCTAAATATTATAGGGACTTGAAGAAAAGACTTGAGTATTAGAATGGTATTTTCTGGACCCTCAGGTCGATACTATTAAAATTGAAGCATTACAGATCTCTCCATTTATTGAAAAAACATTTTCTAGAAAAAGATTTGGGTGATTACCAAAAATAAAATCGATCTATGGGTGGGTTTATCAACTAAAATCTTAACTTTTGACTATCGTCGGTACCTCCTCAACATGAAGGAACGAGATCAAACTTTAAGTTGACTTGTTGAAGAAAATGATAACTTTTTGCCGATGGTGATGCCTACATGAGCTCTAGGCTTGTGCCTGAAGAAAATGATAACTTTTTGCCGAGGGTGATGCCTACATGAGCTCTAGGCTTGTGCCTAACCTTTTGAATCACTATTGGAAATATCCATATTTCAATAACTCTTTGATTTTTAGATGACTTATGAAAACAATTCTCTGACTAGCCTGAAATACCCATATTATACATTTGTACATAAGTACATCATCAAAATAATAGGGAGAGGAATGTGCTATTCCTCTCCCAAATTTAGTTTTTCAATTCACAAAATTTTCAGTATTCAAATATTCTCACAAAGTAGATTTTCAAATTTAGATGTTTCAAATATTCCAATAACCAATAATCTACATTAGTACATCATCAAAATAATCGGGAGAGAAATGTGCTATTCCTCTCCCATATTTAGTTTTTCAATTCACAAAATTTTCAGTATTCAAATATTCTCACAAAGTAGATTTTCAAATTTAGATGTTTCAAATATTCCAATAACCAATAATCTACACATTAGTACATCATCAAAATAATAGGGAGAGAAATGTGCTATTCCTCTCCCATATTTAGTTTTTCAATCACAAAATTTTCAGTATTCAAATATTCTCACAAAGTAGATTTTCAAATTTAGATGTTTCAAATATTCCAATAACCAATAATCTACACATTAGTACATCATCAAAATAATAGGGAGAGAAATGTGCTATTCCTCTCCCATATTTAGTTTTTCAATTCACAAAATTTTCAGTATTCAAATATTCTCACAAAGTAGATTTTCAAATTTAGATGTTTAAAATATTCCAATAACCAATAATCTACATTAGTACATCATCAAAATAATAGGGAGAGGAATGTGCTATTCCTCTCCCAAATTTAGTTTTTCAATTCACAAAATTTTCAGTATTCAAATATTCTCACAAAGTAGATTTTCAAATTTAGATGTTTCAAATATTCCAATAACTCTTTGTGTGGTATTATTAAGGGTAGGAATGTGGGATTATTAAAGGCAGTAAATTATTATATGATTCTAATCATCAATCGAGCATATTTTCCCCCAAGAACAATAACTCGCGGTCGCAGACATTAATCATCCACGTCCCACAATGGGTCCCACTTGGTTTTTGGATTTTTTTCTTCGTTTTTGGCACCTTTCTATAATATTCGTAGAACATTTTAAGTAAGATTTACCTGAACCGATCATCATTGTTTAAATGGGTACCTAACACTGCAAATATATGCGATGCTGACAGATTGTGGAGTGAACACTTCGCTATAGTTTCGCTTTATTTACATAAAAAAACAGAATAAAAAAGTTAATAAATAAAATGGGTCAGATTTGTTACAAGCTCAAATGGTCGGTCATCAATACTGTATTCAATCAGGTTGAATTAATAGCCAATAGGATTTAATTGCAAGATGCCTTTTTTCTAGCAAGCTCTCAATATTGGAAGCCATATCCATATAAACAGAATTTAAAAATGAATTGTAATATTACAAATTTTTACTCTACTCTCCATGCCTCCACCAACTTTTATATTGATTTTTTTTAGGTAAGTTTTTCATATTACATTGCTATATCTTTATAAAATTTGTAGTGTATAACTTGTGTTGAGGCAAGTTCCTGGTTTCTACCTGATTTCCTCCACATAATTCTGTATGTAAACAAATTAATAAAACCGAATAAAAAATTTAATAAATAACTAAAAATGGGTCAGAGTTGTTTCAAGCTCAAATGGTCGGTCATCAATTCAATCAGGTCGTACTCAATAGCTAATGGTGATTTAATTGCAAAATGCCATTTTCTAGCAAGCTCTTAATATTGGAAGACATATCTGTATAAACAGAATTTAAAAATAAATTGTAATATTACAATTTTTTACTCTTCTCTCCATGTCTCAACCTGCGTTTATTTAAGTCAATAAAAAAATCAAAGTAGGGCAAATTTAAAGAAGTTTCAATACAAAAGGATAAACTGAACATAAATAATTTTGTTTTTTCATTTTTGATTTTTGATGAGAATGGATAAATTATATTGCAATAATAATTTGTGATTGTCAATGGAATAAATAGATAAAGTATGAATAAAATAAATGAAGGAAAATAGAAAGATATGATAAAAGAATTATAAATAGTTGTTAGATGATGGATGGGCTGGTTTTTTAGAAAAACATTCAAATTAACTAAATGAATATAACCTAACACATTTAAAAAAAGAACAATTAAAAAATCAAGCCATTATTTACCAGTTGCCATCGTCGGGAAGATCCAGAAGGTCGGATTGATGCATCCTGCGAATAAATGAATAGATAAATAATTTAATGAATTGATGAAGAATAATGATATAGAGGTGTTAATGCAGTGGCAAAAGAGTTGGTCAAATATATTATTACAGTGTCAAGAATAAGAATAAGAATCTTTATTCGCCATTGAACAAACAAAGAAGCAATAGGCTTCTTCAATATCAATGTAACACATAGTCAAACATAATATCATACAAAACATGAAAAACGATAATAATTTCAAGTTGAAATTGTAGGGCACTAGTATCACTCTACACTCTTCAATATTATAGAATGGGGTTTTTCAAAGCCAGTTCATTACTGACTTGAAGCGTTTTACATGCAAATTTCTCATTTAAGAGGAAGTTTATTGAATAATACATATCTCTAAGGTCCAAGTTATAATGGCAACATTGGTATTGCTATCCTTGTCTATCTGACAAAGCAGATACTGATGATATCCTTTTCCAGCTCATTACGTTACCAGATCGTTTTTTAACAACGATTAATCAGCAAAATATTTAATCTCATTAATTAAAATTCTTTGAAAAATATTTATTCTAGATGAATGAAATATAATATTGATTGTTTTAAACAAGAATTAACAGTTATATTTAACAGTTAAGATTTAACAGTTATATCAGTTATACCGGTATCAGCTGTCTGCTATAGAAGGCACAGTGGCAAGGCAGAGAATAAGCAACGCTGTTATATCTTTCTTCTCTGCCATTATTACGTGGACCGCACTATAGTGAGCCCATCGGGCAGGAGAACTCGCTATTGTACTGATCAACTATTGTACTGATTTTGGTATTAGCAGCTTGTGATATATTAACTTAAGAATCAATAATGTGATTTTGCATGTAGTTTTCATTGTCATTGAATAATTCATATTAGTTATTATGGTACTATATCATGTTTATTGTGTGAAAATGAAAATCAATTTGATTTCATTTGAATAGAACTTTATAGTTCACATCATTTATGGGTAAGTGAATACAAAGAGAAAAGATAGCATACGTAGACAAATCCCATATGGTATAGGCCGCCATTTATGATCCAAATTATTTCAAATAATTTTTTCTACTCAAGCTGATAAACATTTAAAAATTACATTTAAAAAATTAGAGAGTACTTACATAAGTCTCATGGCAGCATCCATGGATGCCTGCCATTTTGCCATTAGCCTTTGAGGCACTTTTGTGGCTTCATGATTTTTCTTTTTATTCTGGCCTGGGTTCTGTAAATTGAACAATACAACACATATACAATGCAAATCATTCATATAATACAACACATATACAATACAAATCATAGAGAAAAGATATAGCACGACAACACATTACAATCATAGAGGAAATATATTATCCCAATGCATACGCCGTTTATGAACGGTACTAAATTTCATTGTTAACTAGTCCTAGTAGTTGTTTTTGGTGTAGCTATAATACAGCTATGATGCTGGTAGTCTCTTATAATGTGCCGTTCTTAGACGTTCTCCCCTACAAATAGTAATTCTACACAGTAGTCAACGGTTAGCTTGAGTTAACGAAAGATCAGCTCGAAATTTGGAACTCATTACCTATCTTATCCCGTCTTCTCTCTATCACAATACGGTACCGTACATTTTATGTGTTGTTTGCACAGAGGCCAAATGTCATTCCTCACTCATCTATGTTAAGACTGGTTGAATATGCATTATAGAGATGTGGGCCTATGCTACACAGTCGTCATCACAGTAAAATGCTTCCAGCAAAACTTTATGAGGTTGGGCTTTTGTATCTATAATATTTGTTGTTCATTTTTCCTTCCCTGCTCTAATTTCAGGTTAGATTATTTTTCTACCATTACAATTTGTGATTTTCCAGTGACTCTTTATTGTTATTGGTTGTTTATTTATGTGATAAGATTCTCGCCGATGATAAAACACATGCGCATGCGTAGGCCTACCCCAGTCAGCACACAGACGTATATAATACGTCAAATTTATGTATTAGCCAATGTCAATGAAAGTAAATAATACGTATAACATTGATATTGAATACGTCCCATTTACGTATAAATGTCCCGACTTTTCAGGTATACTATACGTATTTCTTGATACGTATATATACGTATTTCTTGATACGTATACTATACGTATTTCTTGATCCGTATACTATACGTATTTCTTGATACGTATATTATACACATTTCTTGATACGTATACTATACGTATTTCTTGATTCGTATAGTATACGTATTTCTTGATACGTATAGTAAACATGTTTTCCAATATATATATTTGATGTATTGACCTATACATCTATTTTATGTATTGAATAATACATCAAATATACATATTGTCCAATACATAAATTTGATGTATTGAATAATATGTCTATTTTATGTATTGGCCTATACATCTATTTTATGTATTGAAAACTAAATCTAATTTATGTATTGACCTATACATCTATTTTATGTATTGAATAATACATCAAATCTACATATTGTCCAATACATAAATTTGATGTATTGAATAATATGTCTATTTTATGTATTGGCCTATACATCTATTTTATGTATTGAAAACGAAATCTAATATATGTATTGACCTATACATCTATTTTATGTATTGGAAACTAAATCTAATTTATGTATTGACCTATACATCTATTTTATGTATTGAAAACTAACTCTAATTTATGTATTGATTGATACATAAATATGTCACACTATTTCATCTATTTTATGTATTTCATACAAATATCTCATTTAAATAAGGTACCTCATTTATACATGTTGCCTAATACATCTAATTTATGTATTGACAAACACATCTATTCCATGGATAGAAATACAAATCTCAGTACCCTTTTTTGAATTATTTAAAATAATAATAAAATAATTCAAAAAAGGGTACTGAGATTTGTATTTCTATTTATATTACAAGTAGCCCTATACAGAAAAGACATATATTTCATGTATTGTGTGAAACATTTATTTACATAGGTACACAGTTTTGTATCATCAATAACATTTTTCATTCAATTCCATATCATAAAATAGCCTTGAACCAGTAGTTGATAAGATCAGGTGTTAGACTCCCCATTAGATACATAGGTTTCATTAGATAGATTAGAGTTCCACATTATCTCTATATTTATATATAATGAAAGGGAGTGGAGTGAATGCTAGAAAAATGTAGTCTATAATTAGCTGTTATTGGTTCAAGGTTGTTTTAATGAATGAATTGCATGATAAATTTGATAGTGGACACAACTATTATGAGCAGGCATTACCAGTGAAATTTGAGAAAATATGGTAATAAGGCGAGCAAAAAAACAGTAGAATACAGCTTGAAAATACATATTTATTTAAATAATAAATTCAGTGAAACGTATTATTTTTTGTAGATTTTTTTAGATTATAAATTCTGGTTCCAGACTGCCGGAACCACTCCTTCACCCGTATTTCAAACAGCTTGCTGGTAAAGTCTGTATGCGACGCAGCAACAACTTCTGAAACAGAATTTTACAATGTGTTACTACTATACACAGCTTTCATTGAATCGCGCACATTCATTCTAACATGTATGAAAATGGAGAGGTTTTTATAATTGTTGTGTGGCTACTGCAAAATATCATCAGTAATTACCTAATTAATTTATTTATTTATTGGATAGAGTAAACAATACAGAGTCGGAAAAGAAAAACAGGCTATTGCCCAAAACTTCTTCAATTTCCTAATTTCGTCTGAAATTGTCCAAATATTATGTAGGTTATGTCCATTTCAATTATTTATACACTAAGGGCCGGTTTCCAAGCTCGGAATTTAGCTAAGTTCTAGACTTTAAACAGCTAGAGTCAGAAAATTAGCTTTGCAAAACGGGGCGTAGTCGCAGTTTTTATTTTCTCATTTCTATAATTGAAAACGTTTTTTCAGACGAAATTAAACATTTCTAAATAATTAAAAATAGCTGAAACTTTACACTATTTTCTCTTTATTGTATTTTGGGTTCAATTTTCTAGTTTGTTGAAATTTAATTTAATAATGTGACTTTGATAATGACTACGACTACGGCCCGTTTCGGAAAGCCAATTTTCTTACTCCAGCTGTTTAAAGTCTAGAACTTAGCTAAATTCCGAGCTTGGAAACCAGCCCTTAATCATCAATCTGAATATACAATTCAGAATAAAACAAACAATTTTAAATTTAAATAGATTAATAATAAAACTTCAGTAAAAACATAAAACAAACTTCAAATTTACAAAATAATTGTATAAAAACACATAAATTTTGAGCTCAAAAATATCACGTTCACCAAGACAACAGCTGACTTATATCATGTAAAGTAATTTATGGTGTACAGGCTACCACAGGTCTGCATTTTGGTTCCGAATACGTTAATGTGAACATGTTTGTTTTGGCAAATCAAAATATTTATATTCATATTCAAAATTACTAGTAGTTCTGTGAACAGTAGACCTCACGCACAAGTACCTGATTGAAACTATAGACCTTATGGAAATTCAGCAATAGACTGGTTCTCCACACATCTGTGTAATCACTTGTCAGCTGATTTATGATGAATAATTCTATAGTCTGATTTTTACTCTAATATTGGAGGAGGAATATGAAGGAGGCTCCTTTTTCCTTTTATACTAGTAGTTCTGTGAACAGTAGACCTCGCGCTCAGTAAGTTACATTGACCTGTTATGTTTTCTTCAAAAATTAATAAATAATTTATCAATTTAAAATGTCTAGAAAAAATACTAAAAAAACATAGAGCTTTTTGTTCTATCGTACCGTGACGTGTCGTCCCGGAATGTGAGTGTGAGCGCTGTTATCAGGTCTGGCTGCAACTGTCTACAACCTTTATGGACTATACATTTTCAAGATACCGTATTCGATGTTTTTGAACGGGTAGTATTATAGTCCACTGGACAGCTGATTTATGATGAATAATTCTATAGTCTGATTTTTACTCTAATATTGGCGTATGCAGGAGGCTCCTTTTTTCTTTTATATTATCCTAGAAATGCAAAATTTCCAAAAACCTTGTATATACGTCGACGCGCAATCAGAAAACGAACATACCTGTCAAATTTCATGAAAATCTATTACCGCGTATCGCCGTAGATGCGAAACATATAAACATTAAGAGAAATTCCAAACCGTCGACTTGAATCTTATACCTCACTTCGCTCGGTCAATAAAATGCAGACCTGTAGTGAGTAGGGACCTGTATTCCATAAATAACTTTACATATGATTTGCATATCATTTCCATGTGAATCTTAAGCCGCGTTTACATCAATTTTTTTAACTACTTAATAACTTAATCCTTATAGATTCTATTAGATTGAACGGGACTTGACAAGCACATATATATGTTCATCATGTGTATGATAAGTTATGTTCAATCTAACAGAATCTATAAGGATTAAGTTATTAACATTTTGTTAAAATAACACTTACAGAGATTTTACTTATTTACTTAAAGGCTATCACACTATTATAATTGTTCACATAACATAAGATTGGGATTCAAAATCTGAAAACACGGCTAGCCTATTTGTTGGATGGAGAGCCTAATCCCGATCTCATGTTACGCCAACTATAAACACTAAGCACACTTACTCTCCAGGGTTTTAATAATCAGAAGGCTGTTTAAGGCCCTCTTCCCTTTCCTGCCTTCCCAGCTGAAGTTTGTGGCCACTTCATTAGTAACCAGTCGGACTAGTGCTCTCCGAACCGCGTCCTCCACATTCCCTCCCCCTATCCTTTGTAAGAAAACCACCTACAAGAAAAAAATAGTCATGGATAAGGATTTTAGATTACAGAAATTACTATTCAGAAGGTTCAAAAGACTTACTTCACCCTTCATTCATTTTTTCAGCAGATGCACTCAGTTGCTGGGTGGCTCTTAGGCCCGCCGAAAAGTACACCCACGCTAATCCACGAAAAGCAACCACGCCGTGGGATGTTTTGTAAACCACTGCTAGGCTTCTCCAGACATGTGATAATACATGCAATGAATAATCCACTTGTCAGCTGATTGATTATGAATAATCCTATAACAATGGTTTACAAAACATCCCACGGCGTGGGTTGCTTTTCGTGAATTAGCGTGGGTCTACTTTGCGGCGGGCCTTAATCAATTAGAAATTTCAATCAATTTTATCAAAATATCTGATCTGTTGACATGACATGGTATACCATTCAAAATTGAAGTATATCAGAGTTTTCAAAGTTGATCATTATTTTACAGTTTTAGGTGATTAGTGAATGTTATTTTGTTATTCAATTTGTTTACAAATTCTATCAAATTCTGTTTACAGAAGTATCTCGTAAACTATTCAAGATAGAGAGGCCATTTTTCTCTTGAATTGTAAAAAGAAAAATAATTGATTATCCGCAGAGGGATTTTGAAAAATACATTTTCAAAACATCAGACTGGATATGAAATTATCATTTTTATTAAACCTGCATGAAGCCTCTATAAAACTCTTTGATTTGTAATATTAAGTTAACATATGAATTTAAATGAGAATCATCAAAGTTCTATGTGGAGCGATCTTTGACAAAAGAACAGAAACATTGGTTACGGTTATCAAATAATGATTATTATTGCTCTACTGGTGTTTTCAATGTGGACAATTTGAAAGTTCCACTAAAACCAATCAGCTGTTGAAACTAAAATATGCAACGGTATCGAACATCATTCATTGCGAATAATAATATTATATTGTAAAAGAGATCCTATCCTTAATTTCAAGATAGCGGTTTTATTCGGTTATTCAAAAAATGATTTTTTTTATTATTGCTGCACTGTTACTTGACAATTAAAAAATTTCACGAGAATAAACTAGATGTTGAAAATGTAATACATGCAATAGGTAACTGTATTAAACATAATTCGTTGAAAATAATTGTAAAGGAGATTCTATCCTTCAATTAACAAACAATTTATATCTTTATAATGAAAAAGGCATTCAAAGATAGAATGACAATGAGATAGGCTAGCCTATTTTTCGGAAATAGAATTTCCATACTAGCCTACTATGTCACAATTCAACATTAGTTCAATGGATAGAGTGTTTCTGGAGAAATCTGCTAAACCTTTTGGGCCGATCCTTAGTTGCTGAACGGTACTCAAAAAAATATATTGAGATTCAAGACTGATTCGCAATCTGATTAGGAGCCTTTTTTCTAATAGTTTTTGTTGATAGAAATAGCTTGATAATAGAAATTCTTACGTAAATTTTCGAGTTTTAAATCTTTCAAGATCTGAAGACATGAAAATTGTACAATCCGTTTCTTCTTAATTTAATCAAATAAATGAATTCATTATAATAACAAGACATGCAATTATGATTGTAATTCTCACTCACCTGAACAGACGCAGACACCGCAGAAACACAACAGTCAACAGCTATCGTTACTGCCAGAAACTCGATAATATGAACTACCTAAGCTACTCCCTATTAATTAATCCCCTATTTATTTATCCTATATATCTATATAACCTATCTGTCACCTAATACTAAACTCAAAAATCTATAACTAAACCTATCTGTTTATCTAACCTATTTCAAAACTTAAAAACCTATTACGAAGCCTATCTATTTATCTAATCTATTTCTTACTCAAAAAATTATCACTAAGTCTATCTATCGAAACCTATCTACCACTTATTACAATAAATTTCTGGAGTCAAACTAGAAATCAGCACGATGCTATTCTAAGCTTTGTGGAGAGACGAGTGAACAGTGAAGACGAACGAATGACCAGAAATCGTTGTCTTCTTCAAAAAAAGACCTTCACCCCCTCAAACTACTACCTGAGAGTTAGGAAAATGGCGATTGGGTACCGCTATGTTGAGAATAGAAAGTTTAGGGTGTGTGTGAAAGAGAGAGGGTGAGTCAGTGTGGCAGTAGAGAGACAGAGACAAAGTTCTAAACAATTGGAATTCCCAGTTTCTGGAATGTCACAACTATAGCCAATAGTTCCCTTTGAACACCACGTGAAAAACACCACTTATTTAGTAATAATTTTAATGAAATAAATAAAATTACTCAATATTGGTTTCCATTACGAACTGCTTGCTATCATTTTACTGTTTTTGTTTTAATCAATCAATGAATTTCATTAGAAAATCATTTTCACATTGTTGGGTCCTGCTAAACCCGTGGGTTTTTCAGCAGGTGCCAGATCAAAACAATATTATTTACAACGTTAAATTAAAATTAAGTATAAATAAAATAATTTAGCTTACTTGTCGTTAATCAAGAGTAATATACAAGAAATGAAATAAGATGATTACAGTCATAATGAGGAACCATAAGAAACATAATAATTAGAATAAAAAGAAAATAACTGAAAATTTATAACATGAAATATTGAATCAAGACATCAATGGAATAATTATAATTTAAATAAATACTTGAACAACACAGCAATATAACAATTATAGATCAAACAATACTTCATAGCATATTACCAAAATTTACAGGAACATTAACATTACATTATAGTACTACTTTGGATTGGTACAGGTACTTTAGGACAGGTACATTACTTAATAATTTTAACTACAAGATTTCAAGCTATTGAATAAACTTACAGGCATTCTAATGAGCATAATGATGGTAGTTAAGTTAGAACGAATTACTTGATTTATACAATAAGACTACACTAAACTTGGATGGACATTCAATTTTTCAAGCCAAAACAAAATGTGATTATTTTACTTGGGGCATGCAATAGCAATCATCACACATATTTTATATGAGTTACAGGAAATCCCACTTGTGAAATCACGTACTCAAGTATCAACACTACAAATCAAGAAGCGAATATCAATTGCTTTTACTAGATAAAGGAATACTCTATTTATTTTCCTCCCACTCAAATTTGATAGAAGTACCATTACTTTGTCGGCATCTGACACAACATTTTGGATGAATTCGCCAAGAAAGTAGGAACGAATAGAGTTATACATTGGACAGCGTACTAAGAAATGTTCTATATCTTCTCTCTCACGAATATTACAAATAGGACAATTCGACATACAGTTCAATTTTGTACCTCTATTATTAACATACAAGTATATAGATACAAATAGTATCTATATAGTTCCAAATATAGTAATATAGTTCTAAATTTCAAGTCATTCCGTTAATTGGGAGATGAGATATCGTGTACACAGATGCACATACACTCATACACACACACACACACACACACACAACACACACACACACACCACACACACACACACACACACACACACACACACACACACACACACACACACACACACAGACCAATACCCAAAAACCACTTTTTTGACTCAGGGGACCTCGAAACGTATAGAAATTTAGAAATAGGGATACCTTAATTTTTTTCGGAAAGCAATACTTTCCTTACCTATGGTAATAGGGCAAGGAAAGTAATAATAACATTTAAATTAACACTGTACTCTGCCATTTAAGTAATATTAATTAACTAATTATGAATAGTATTGTATAAGTAATTTTGAAGTTTTCTGAAATATTCGTGATTATACCTAATACTACTCTCATGCCTAAAATAAACGAAATTTTCTTTGATGTCAATATTTGAAATAACGTTTTGTAAAAAATCAGTTCATGAAATAATTACACGCCAGGCTATTTTCCGCAAATCTTTTGCCAAGATGAGAATGTTCTCTCAGGTGAATTTTATTTTAGTTGGGAAAAATTCTGCAAGAAAAGAAACAGTCACTCGCTGCGAGTATCACCAGTTTGCGAATACCACACTGCGACTTGGAAAATTTAAAAATTGATTTTTTATAGTTTTTCATATCGATGTTGAGATTTTTATAGAAAAATCCTATGGTAGTCGCAACTTCTGATACTTGCAGCGAGTGAATTTAGCTTAATGTGACTTTCCCATAAGGGCTCACATACACGAGTCAAGTCGATTTGGTCAAGTAGATGCATTTGATTCAATGTTAAAGTAGTCCAACAGCTCATAAATGTTGACACGAAGTCGACTTGACGCCTCTGAACCGACTATCATTGAATCAAATGCATCCACGCATCAATGTGATGAATGCAATTCATGCAATGAATGCAATTGATCAATGTGAATGACTCGTGTATCTGAGGCAACAGGTATGGAAGAATGAGAAGAATAAAGCTTCTAATAAATCCATTGTGCTAATTAGAATTTCCATAGACATAATTCGAATTGAGCGTTGGTGGATTTTTATTTTAAACTTATCATACTTATCGATCGCTATACTATAGGTAGAATTGAGAGTGAACAACAGATTATTCAAATGAAATTATTTATTTTAAATTTGGAGTTGATGGGTAGCCTATTGTATCACGGGAAAATTTAGGAGTAGGAGAGAGGAGGAAGAGAAATGAGAGAATTAAGAAAGAGAATTAAACAAAAAGTGGCAGTGAGGGGAACTGAGCAAGTACCGGTTCTGATGAAGATGAAGAAAAAGAAATAATATGTGAAAAGTGCAATAATTGATAATGAAGGAGTAGGTGGAAGAGAGAATAAGATAAATGTAAGTGCAGGGACACACGATCCGGCGACATCGCCGTCCGGCGTTTTTGCCGGGCCCGGCGGCAATTATTTCCTATTATTATTATTATTATTATTATTGTTGGGGATGAATATTTCCTTCCTGAAGGACAGTCGCTGTTCAGAAATGACACTGTCAAGACGGAAGAAATTGGCTGCAATATCTCTGCTACACCACAGGAGAAAGAAGAAGCAAACCAGAAACAGAAACATCTGGGTTCATCCAATAGTAGAAAAAAGACTGTTCCATGGTGCATTTTATACTCTATTTCTGCTGCTCATGAGATAGATCGCTATACCTGAACATCGATGTATCGATACCCATCCCTACTTACAACCCTACCCTTGTAACCTACCCTTGTAACCCTACCCTACCCATTTGTAACGTTACAAATGTAACGCTGTCCGGCGTTTTCGCCGTGTCGTGTGTTCATCTCCATATAGTACAATGCCCTGCTACTGCTTTCCGGCGGCAAAACCGGACGGCGAAGTAGAGAATACCCGGCGATATTGCCGGATCAATTTCTTGCCGGGCCGGCGTTTTCGCCGTCGCCGGCGTCGCCGGAGTCGTGTGTTCTGCCCCATGCCTTCCTGTGTACTTCTTGCAACCGGACGGCGAAGCTTCGTCCGGCGAAAACGCCGGACGGCGATGTCGCCGGATCGTGTGTCCCTGCACTAAGAGGGAGAAGTGAATAGAGAGGAGAAATGAGTGAGAATTGATTACGATGATGATAATGATGCTTTCTTTCACTTGTGCACAGAAACATTGAATTTTTAATTTAAGTTTTATTGAGATGTTATTGTGGGTTAATTTGATTCGATTGAAGAAACAAAGTACAATAGTCGAAATTGTAATGTTTCATACTCTCGTAGATATGTCATTGATAAGACCATTGATAAATATGGTCATATAAGATATGACCATTGATAAATGGTCAACTGTTGACCATCATAAATCAACATCAATAAAAATTTACGTGAATTTTTCAATTGTAGATGTATCCAAGCTCTGACTCTATGAAGAAACTTCAAGTTCAGACTATAGTAATAAATGGATTGGAGTATAATATTGGGTCGTTCAAGTTATAATAATAAAGTTCTATGGTAGCTGGGCAAGACAAAAAGTCAGGAAGAAGAGTTTGTGTAGGCTATAGGAGTGCAGAGTTTTAGAAGAATGTATTTCTTGTAGCCTATGTATTTCTCTCCAACTTGTCAACAGCTATAGAAAAAGTCACTTCAGCAAGGACCATCTGGCAAAGTTCATTGTCCAAGCAAATTCCTTTCTTGGTCTTCTCTCTCACTCATCTTGCTCTCGCGCTGCCTACAACCTCTCACTCACTCTTCCACCTTTTCCAACTATCTTTTCTACAACTGTCTTCCATTCTTTGTTCTTTGAATCTACACAAAGTGTAAACTGACTCATAGAATTATGAACTTAGAATATGAACATAGAACATAGACTATACAGTCGAACCTCTCTATAACGAACCTGCAGTTAACGAAAACCTCTACACAACCAATTTTTACTTGGTCCCATGACATTTTAGAGTTTTAGCTGCTTATTTACCTCTATTTAACAAATTTCGGACCTCTCAACAACAAAGTTTACTCTAGACTTCAACATACAAAATGTAGTTTGTATAGGAAGCAGACGGGAATTTTCAAGGAATTGTTTAGTTTCAGCAGAAAGATCAATAGACTAAAAATAATGGCAATTCAGGTAGGAAGAAGATAGGGTGGTAGACAGTCAATAGAGGTTGAAACACATGTCGGAAATTGAATGCAAGTTACTGAAAATAGAATTTTAAGGATTTGTCATTCATTTTCACTTTTAGATTCACTTTCAGTATACATACAATTTATTGACGAATAGGCCATAAAATCGCTATGAAACAATGACAAATCAGTAACATAGCGGCTTTAGCCTCAGTACAATTAAAATTCATCAAGAATTTCATTATAAATAATCGTATCTATAATTCACAAAAATTATATGTCAATTGTGAGACATTTATTATATGTAAATGATTCACTTTCTGTATACATTCAATTTATTGACGAATAGGCCATGAATTCGCTATGAAACAATGAAAAATCAGTAACATAGAGATTTTAGCCTTAGTACAATTGAAGTTCATCAAGAATTTCTTTTTAAATAATCATATCTATAATTTACGTGAAATTACATAAATTATATGTCAATTATGAGACGTTAATTATATGTAAATGATTTACTTTCAGTATTCATTCAATTTATTGAGAAATAGGCCATGAAATCACTTTTAATCGAACAAATATCAGTAGTCCAATTCTTTTTGCTCAACTATAACTAGAATTCATCAAGTTCTTTTTTGAATAATTGAATGTACTCGTATATTCTACGTAAATATACAAGAATAATAGGTCAATTCTGGAAAGTATAATCCTTGTAAATCATTTACTTTCAGTACCGTATACATTCAATTTATTGACGAATAGGCCATAAAATCGCTATGAAACAATGAAAAATCAGTAACATAGCGGTTTTAGCCTTACTACAATTAAAATTCATCAAGTTCTCTTTTTTAAATAAACATATGAATAATTCACGTGAATTTACATCAATCATATGTCAATTATGAAACGTATATTATATGTAAATGGTTTACTTCCAGTATACATTCAATTTATACACGAATAGGCCATAAAATCGCTATGAAACAATGAAAAATCAGAAACATAGCGGTTTTAGCCTCACTACAATTAAAATTCATCAACAACTTATTTTTAAATAACCGTATCTATAATTTACGTGAAATTACATAAATTATATGTCAATTATGAGACGTTAATTATATGTAAATGATTTACTTTCAGTATTCATTCAATTTATTGAGAAATAGGCCATGAAATCACTTTTAATCGAACAAATATCAGTAGTCCAATTCTTTTTGCTCAACTATAACTAGAATTCATCAAGTTCTTTTTTGAATAATTGAATGTACTCGTATATTCTACGTAAATATACAAGAATAATAGGTCAATTCTGGAAAGTATAATCCTTGTAAATCATTTACTTTCAGTACCGTATACATTCAATTTATTGACGAATAGGCCATAAAATCGCTATGAAACAATGAAAAATCAGTAACATAGCGGTTTTAGCCTTACTACAATTAAAATTCATCAAGTTCTCTTTTTTAAATAAACATATGAATAATTCACGTGAATTTACATCAATCATATGTCAATTATGAAACGTATATTATATGTAAATGGTTTACTTCCAGTATACATTCAATTTATACACGAATAGGCCATAAAATCGCTATGAAACAATGAAAAATCAGAAACATAGCGGTTTTAGCCTCACTACAATTAAAATTCATCAACAACTTATTTTTAAATAACCGTATCTATAATTTATGTAAATTTACATAAATTATATGTCAATTATGAGACGTTTATAATATGTAAATGATTTACTTTCAGTATACATTCAATTTATTAAGAAATAGGCTATGAAATCACTTATTTTAATCAAACAAGAATCAGTAGCCCAATTTTTTTTGCTCAACTATAACTAGAATTCATCAAGTTCTTTTTTGAATACTTGAATGTATATTGTACGTAAATATACATAAATAATAGGTCAATTCTGGAAAGTATAATCCTTGTAAATCATTTACTTTCAGTATACATTCAATTTATTGACGAAAAGGCCATAAAATCGCTATGAAACAATGAAAAATCATTACCGTAACACAACGGTTTTAGCCTTACTACAATTGAAATTCATCAAGTTCTCTTTTTTAAATAAACATATATATAATTCACGTGAATTTACATAAAATATATGTCAATTATAAGACGTATATTATATGTAAATGATTTACTTCCAGTATACATTCAATTTATTGATGAA
Source organism: Nilaparvata lugens (assembly GCF_014356525.2). NCBI lineage: Eukaryota > Metazoa > Arthropoda > Insecta > Hemiptera > Delphacidae > Nilaparvata > Nilaparvata lugens. The sequence continues at coordinate 1,753,948 of NC_052518.1, read as the reverse complement.
TAGGCCATAAAATCGCTATGAGACAATGATAAATCAGTAACATAGCGGTTTTAGCCTTATTACAATTGAAATTCATCAAGAACTTATTTTTAAATAATCGTATCTATAATTTACGTGAATTTACATAAAATATATGTCAATTATGAAACGTATATTATATGTAAATGATTTACTTTCAGTATACATTCAATTTATTGAGAAATAGGCCATGAAATCACTTTTAATAAAACAAAAATCAGTAGCCCAATTCTTTTTGCTCAACTATAACTAGAATTCATCAAGTTCTTTTTTTGAATACTTGAATGTATATTGTATGTAAATATACATAAATAATAGGTCAATTCTGGAAGTATAATCCATGTAAATCATTTACTTTCAGTAAACATTCAATTTATTGACGAATAGGCCATAAAATCGCTATGAAATAATGAAAAATCATTAACACAACGGTTTTAGCCTTACTACAATTGCAATTCATCAAGTTCTCTTTTTAAAATAAGCATATATATTATAATTCACGTGAATTTACATAAAATATATGTCAATTATAAGACGTATATTATATGTAAATGATTTACTTTCAGTATACATTCAATTTATCGATGAATAGGCAATAAAATCGCTATGAAACAATGAAAAATCAGTAACATAGCGGTTTTTCCCTTACTACAATTAAAATTCATCAAGAACTCATTTTTAAATAATCATATCTATAATTTATGTGAATTTACATAGATTATATATCAATTATGAAACGTATATTATATGTAAATGATTTACTTCCAGTATACATTCAATTTATTCACGAATAGGCTATGAAATTGCTATGAAACAATGAAAAATCAGTAACATAGCGGTTTTTCCCTTACTACAATTAAAATTCATCAAGAACTTATTTTTAAATAATCATATCTATAATTTATGTAAATTTACATAGATTATATGTCAATTATGAGACGTATATTTTATGTAAATCGTTTACTTGCAGTATACATTCAATTCATTCACGAATAGGCTATAAAATTGCTATGAAACAATGAAAAATCAGTAACATAGCGGTTTTAGCCTTACTGCAATTCAAATTCATTAAGAACTTATTTTTAATCAATCATATATATAATCTACGTGAATTTACATAGATTATATGTCAATTTTGAGACATATATTTTATGTGAATGATTTACTTCCAGTATACATTCAATTTATTGAGAAATAGCGGCCATGAAACCACTTTTATTAAAAAAAAAATTAGTTGCCCAATTCTTTCAGCTCAACTACAACTAGAATTCATTAAGTTCTTATTTTGAATACTAGAATGTATATTTTACGTCAATATACATAAATAATATATCAATTCTGTTAAGTATATTTTATGTAAATAATTTACTTTTAGTATACATTCATTTTATTGACGAATTGGCCATAAAATCACTTCAATTCAGTCAAATATCAGTGACACAGCTATTTAAGCTCAACTCCATAAAAAATTAATTGAGTTTTTAATCTTAAAATTTTCATGTATAATATATGTAAACTATACGTATTTTAAAATACTTGACATAGTTTACCAAGATTGACCTAAAAAATACGTATTATATACGTGGTGTGCTGACTGGGTACATATACCGTGAGTGGCCTTCCTAACACCGAGGAAACTTGAGCTATTATTCTATGGTCAAGGCTGTGCCAGCATCTGTTGATATTTTTCACAGATTTTCGATTTGTACAGGTACGGTACTATCAAGTTATCAAAATAAAACCATTTTCTCAGGAAACAAATTTTTTCCGATTATTACTTTTTGAGATAGGAGCGCCTAAACTTGAAATGTTTGGGACAGATCTTTTGAAATTCGGCGAGAGATAAAATAATGAAATTTTGAGAATAAATTCTTCATGATACTGTTGATTGAATAAAAAATGAAATTCTTCAAATCATCAATTTTGGGAAGGTCTACAGGTGAAAAGTAATAAGATTGCATTTATTCACATGTCAATTATTATTGAACGAAAATCAAAAATTAAAAGCTGTAAATGACCCCGACGACTTCTCCTACTGCAAATAAATATTATTTATTTATTTATAGCCATGCACAATTATTACACTTTTATGAAAAGGCACAACAGCCTTATGCTCAAAATTGTCCCTTTTCAAATTTATACTACAGTCCAAATCAAAGTTGAGCTACTACTTCAAAAAGCAAACAACTCTTCAATAAAAAAATATAATTATACCATAAAAAAAATTCCACATAGTTGAAAACAATTATTCAAAAAACTTAAATCTATAGCCCTACTATAATAAAGGAAATACTGGTTTATACATGTATGGGATAGAGTAATATTATGTTTGACGCATCATCACGTCCAAACTACTGGACCGATTAACTTGAAATTTTGCATAATATAGATTCTTAATTAATCAAGGATGCTTATAGATTATGGGTCTATTGACAAATCTCCGAAATTTCATTATGTCAAGCTTTCAGTTGTTCAAGGTGCACCCATGCGGAGCACAGGTTACCTATTGCTAGTTAAGAATGAAAATGAAGAATTTTGAACCGAAAACCTTGAAAAACAATGAAAGACTTGAAAACTTATCTGATTATTATTTTTTAATCTGTTTTTCTTGTAATTATTTAGTAATTGTTTGTCATTAATAAAGACATTTTTTATTATTATTATTATCATCATCATTATTATTAATGCATCTCATCTCATTTTCTTCAATAAAATGCTATGAGGGACGGTATCAAACGCTTTTGCTAGATCTTTTTTTTTTTTTTTTCTTCAAGATTACGTCCTAAAGACTCCAGTCATGGAGTATAAGTCAAGTCATGTTATTACATAATAATTCTAACACTAAGTAGTTCAACCTAGTTTAGGTTTGAAAGGAATTCTTGTACACTATAAAAAGCTTTATCAACTGAATATTTTTTCATTTGTTTTTTGAAAATCTTCAAATCATCATTACTTTTCAAGATTTGAGGTAGCTTGTTATAAAATTTCCTACCAATATAATCTGGTTTTTGTTCAAATAACCTACTATTGTGACCCATTATATGATAATCTGCTCTGTTTCGCGTATTATACTCATGAACATCTGAATTCTGGATCACACCACTCGTTTTCACATGCATTACAACTTCATATACATACAAAGATGGCACAGTTAATAGACCAAGCTTTTTAAATAAAGGCCTACAAGAGTCTAACCTATTCACTTTCTCTATACATCTGAGTGCCTTCTTTTGAATCTTAAACACTCTGTCCATATTTTGTTGAGATGAATTACCCCATACTAAAATAGCATACCTAATATGAGATAGTATAAGTCCATGGTAAGCAGTTAACAGTAGTTTTTTATCATTCAGCCTAGCAAGCTGCCGCAGGACAAATACCCCAGATGATATCTTATTACATATCCTCTCAATGTAAGGATGCCATGTTAATTTCCTGTCCAATAAAATTCCCAAGAATGCTACTTTCTCTTCTTGGTCTAATTCATTTTCCTCTACAAACACATTTATTTCTCTATCCTCTACTGAATTATGTTTACTTTTGAATTGTAGGAATTGACATTTCTTACTATTTATTGTTAATTGCCTTTGCTTCAAGAATTGGACAATTGACTGTACTCCAGTAAAAGCATTTATTTCTAGACTATCTAATAAATAATTGTTAAAGATAAGCGATGTGTCATCAGCAAACAACAGAGCTCTATGATCTTTTAACTCTTTTGGTAATTGGTTCACATACAACAGAAACAGTAAGGGACCCAGAATTGAGCCTTGAGGTACTCCAGCCTGGACCTCCAGTTTTTGAGATTTAATTTTTACTATTTCATTCCCATCCACCTTGGTAAGCTCAACACACTGGTTTCTACCTATGAGATATGATTCAAACCATTTTAGTTCTATACCATTCACACCTACAGTTTTTAGTATTTCCAATAATATTCTATGGTTCACACAATCAAAAGCTTTGGATAAATCAAGAAATATTGCGGCTGCCTTCTCACCTGAATCTATTATATCTATTAGTCTTTCAACAAGGGATACTATTGCAGTCTTAGTAGATTTCCCTTTCTGGAACCCATGCTGTTCATCACATATGAAATTAATTTCTTCCAGGTGCATCAATAACCTATTTAAAACTACTCTTTCAAAAATTTTACTTATTACATTTAGAATACTAATGGGTCTATAATTTTCAACTCTTTCAGAATCACCGCTCTTGAAAATTGGCAAAATTTTTCCTTGTTTCAGATCATCAGGGAAAATACCCTGCTCTAGTGAAGTATTAAGGAGATGCAATAAAGGGTCCAGTAATTCATTTTCACATTCTTTTAAAATTTTGCTTGAGACCCCATCCAATCCTACTGTTTTTTTGTTATTCAAATTTTTTATTATTCTTGACAACTCATCTCTTGATAATGGATGAAATTTAAATACCTTTTCAATTGGCTCAGCATTTAATGTAGTTGTATTATAAGTATTAGTGTTCAGTGACTTTTGGAGATTATATGCAACCTGTTGATAATATTTATTGAAAAAGTTACAAATGTCTATACTATCATCCATATAATTTCCATGTTCATCGATTATCCTAGGGACATTAGTAACTGTATCTTTTTGAGCTGCTCTCCTATTTCTATTAATTACCTCCCAAACAGCAGAGTTAAAATTGGTACTAGTTGTTAATATTTCAGCTGTTTTCTTACACTTAGCTTTCCTCACTTCTTTTGCATAGTTTTTCTTTAGACATTTGTATTTGACTTCACTCGGAACATCCCTCACTAATTTAAATTCCTCATAAGCTTCCCTAACAATATTTCTTTGAGTAAGAATATCTTCAGTTATCCATTCATCTACTTTGTTTAATTTACTTTTTACTTTGACTTTTTTTATCGGACAGCATACACTAATGTGAAATCTTAGAGTATCAATGAATTGCTTATATTTGTAATTTAGGTTACAACTGTTATAAACACTACTCCAATTTTCTTGAAGCAGTTCCTGCTTCAAACAATTTATATTTCCTAGCTCATATTGCTGAATTTCTTTCACAAAAGTTTTTTTTCTGCTTGGATTCTGGCCCTGCAACTTAACATCTAAAATTTGATAGTTATGATCTGATAGATCTGAGCTACCTAACCTGACATTACAACCTTCTATATTTGTGAGGATATTATCAATAATTGTCTGTGAAGTTCGAGTTACTCTTGTATATTCGTGGACCTTAATTTCTAAATTATTCATATTAATAATATCTCTAATATCCTCTGTCATTTTATCCTGCCTGGCAAAATCGGTATTGAAATCTCCTACTACTATAACATTTGTGAAACGAGCGGTTGTAATTTCCAAAAGTGTATGGAGCAGCTCACAAAATTTTTGCCAGTCTCCATTTGGTGACCTATAGATACCTAACACTGCTACCTCAAATCGATCATCAATTTTTAACCTTAGTCCCGTCACCTCTAAATCCATCTCAACAGAAAATCTCTTAACAAAATCCAGTTCATAAGTTTGGGTATGTTTAGCATTGCTAGTGAATATACATACACCACCACTTCTATGAGCTATTCTACAAAATTCTGATCTCAGTGAATAGCCTGGAATCCTAACTTGATTTATTTCCTTTATTTTTAAGCCATGCTCTGTGAAAATAACAATGTCAGGATCCTCCTGTTTAAGAAATACTTCTAATCTGTCAATTTTGTTGCGAAGATACTGAATATTTTGATGATAAATACTAAAAACCTTACCATCTTGTGCTACTCTATCTCTAGCATTTGTAGCTATTTCCCTTTCCCTGTTTTGAGCCAATTTACTAAAAAATCGTTATTTGTTTTTTTGACTGTTTTTAAACCAGAGGATTGCAAACGGCTTTCAATCAGCTCTGCCAATCTATTACAAAAGATTACTTTGCCAGATCGATTTAGATGCAACCCATGATTAGTGAAGTTATGTCTTTTCAGCCTTTCATTTAGAAAACAAATCCCCAGTTGTTTAGAATTCTTATTTTTTAGGCTGTTGATTGTATTATGGATTGATTTGTTTGTCGAATTGATTGCTTCATTTAATTCTGGCCTATCAAACCTATTAGGAATAGTACTTATTATTAAGTTTGTTTTTTTGCTGAGTGGCACAATTTCCTTGATTTTTTCTGTTACTTGAGGAAGATGATTCAAGTTAGGTTCATTTATATTATTTGAGCCACCCAGTACAATTAGATAGTCATTTTCATCAAAGTCTTTAGTTTGTTCCCTAGCTGACTCTACAACTGCATTAATTGATGCACTTGGCTTGAAAAAACATTGGACATCAAATTTATTTTTTAATCTTTTATCAAGGAGATCACTGCAATCACGTCCATGACTGGACGTCAGTAGCAGAACTCTCCCTTTCCTATCTTTATTTCCCTCAGCTATATTTTTGGTTGCTGTCTTCAAAACCTCACTGTACGTTTTATTTCGACCATTTTCAGAGCATTTCCCATCATTTAGGTTAGATTCTATTTTTTGCATTTGGACGGAGGTTCTATCATACATTTAGTATTATCAAATTTAGATTTTAGTTTCTTTATTTCCTCCGACATTAGACTACATTGATTTTTTAGATTTAGTATTTCTTTTTTATGGTCTTCATCTTGTAATTTTATAATCAGTTCCAAAGATTTAATTTCTTCTACCATCCCTAACCTTTCTTCCTCAGACGTTTTTAGAGTTACTTCTAATTGGTTTTTTAAATTAGTGTGGCTACTTTGTAGTTGAGCAACTTTTTCGGCTAAAGTAGTTTGAAGAACTGGGGTTTTTGGTTTTTGCGTTTTTGAATTTTGGTTTTGGGAACGCGTAAGTACTCCCGCTATGTTTACATTTCTATTATTAACCTTCGGTGTTCTACTTGAGCTCATCTTCCTATCTAAGAAATTATATTACTTGCAATAATAATAATTGATTTATAAATGATAGGATTTTAATTTGGTTATAATTTTAGTCAAGTAAACTATCTATGTTTATTTTTAAATCTCGAAAACCTAACCTCAAACTAACCTCTAAACGGTGTTTGGCTTATTAAAATAGAATTAAGAATTAAAATCTAAAACAAAATGATAAAACGTGATCAAGAAACAATTAATAATGAAATAAACACAAAATTTGTACTTATCCGTGACTATTTATAACACAAAATCTTCCAAAACCCAGGAGCGAAATTATGTAGGACTTTCATTCACAACCTCTCAAGGTCAACTCTAAGAATCTAAGAATACAGCCAATGTTTTTTGTTTAGAGTTGAAGTTTTCATCTATCAATTTGGATTCTATAATTTACCTAATCATGTAATTACTTATACAAAGTGAATCAAGTGTATGGGAACCCTTCAATAAGTTGGAGACTGTTGTAGATATAATGCTGTAACTCTCAGGATAAGTTATTGGTCAAATACTCTACCTTTTGACGTACAACTGAATTTTAACCCCTCATAAGGAGACTTAGGGTTTGTAACTCGAATATTTTATTTTAGATTTCATACGAAGATATCCCATGGTTTGTAGAATTCATTCAAAGATTGAAATTTAGGTATCAAATTGTGACGTTGTTTAACAAGTTCAGATGATACTGTATCATATTGTGGTGATACTGTACCATTTTTTGGTGATACTGTCCCATTTAAAATGATACCATAGAGGAAAGATAGCATAAGAAGATATCCCATGGTGTACTAGGACTTTCATGTTCCAAATTTCTAGCTGATTTATTTATTTCATTAAAATCACAAATCATAATAATTATAATATATAATATCAATGGGAGTAGACAACAGGCATAGCTCAAAACTGTCTTCTCCAAATTTTTACAAAAATAAAAATTGAAATGTAAACATCACAATAATCCAGAGGAATAGAACTCCTCGCCTTGAACTTGTCTGTGTAGATGATACTGTATCATATTGTGGTGATACTGTATCATTTTGTGGTGATAGTGTATCATTTTGTGGTGATACTGTACCATTGAAGGTGATATCATAGAGAAAATATACCAGTGTGTGAGGAGGGTATGCTAACTCTTCTCTTTGGTATCACCTTGAATACAGTATCATCACACATGATACAGTATCACCATAAATGATACAGTATCAATTTTCAGTTGGAAAAGAAACACTTTTCTGTCACTTCAGAATTTTAAATCCGAACTTTTTTTTAATGGGAAGGTGGACTTGTAATACAACATTTAGGTACAGAATTTGAGGATAAAATGAGTGGCGGAAACTGCACATCGATATCTCAAACCATTCCAAAGTTATCCACATTTATAGAATAAAAAATAATGGAAAAATGAAATGAACAAGTAGAGTCTGATCGTAGTTTCAAATATGTTGCCGCCAATCGTCACTATGTTATTCCCCTGAATTATTCTCATTTAAGAATGGGGCTCACAGTTCAATGAGCAAGGAAAGTTGTGTGAGTGTATCACACCAGATTTTTATCAATATTGAAAAAATTAGCCCTTAGTGAAAAGTGAAGTGATTTTATAGATAGTATTATAGTGGGATAACAAACCAATGAAAGACTTACTGTGTTTATTTGCTCTCCAAAGTCATGCGGGGTGTGATGGGTCCTTCCTCACCTAGTGGGGGCGGTGAAAACGGGGTGCAGGCCGAGCGCCCCACCCAGGTGTGGCGGTATGAACCGTCCAACCATACGAGATGGTAGGTATGAATTATTCTCATTTAAGAATGGGGCTCACAGTTCAATGAGCAAGGAAAGTTGTGTGAGTGTACCACACCAGATTTTTATTAATATTGAAAAAAATAGCCCTTAGTGAAAAGTGAAGTGATTTTATAGATAGTATTATAGTGGGATAATAAACCAATGAAAGACTTACTGTGTTTATGTGCCCTTCCAAGCTAAAGCATGTCTGGACGGGTCCTTGTTCATCACCTGTGGGGGGGGGGGCGCTGAAAACTGGACGCAGGCCGAGCGTCCCACCCAGGTGTGGCAGTAAAAACCATCCAGCCAGACAAGCCTGTAGGTATGTCTCTGATGAAAACCTGTTTTTGTATTTACATCTGCAACATGAAGAAACAAACTCAATTTGTATCAGCAGGAAATTAATGAATGGATAGAAAAAAATTCACGTACCCTGTTATAAAAATAAGATTTTTTCTTCATTTGAGAGCAGCCCTAACGAAATCAGTTACTGTTCGCGCGCCAGCTCCGGACCCCTGGGTGGAATGCGATTACTAGTAGTCATCACAGAGAATGCAATTATTGTATTTGCGAACGTGCTGCTCGATTAGATGATCTCTATCGACAGCACATTTGAGAGTAACCCACTACTTTAAAGTACGCTGTCTTCATTTCGCTGTCTTCAAGTAGACAAAAACGTATTATTATTAGTAGCTGCGATTCTATTTCAGAATAATTTTTTTGAAACATTGTCTACAACTTGGAAATTTCTAAACTTGGTAAAAAAAAAGAACAATTTTGTTTAAAATGTCATCAACAAAGTTTCAAAACCATTATACTGTAAGATTTGTTTCAGGTTTTTTGGAATGTTTAATTGCCAATGGATAGGCAGCTGGAGAGTTGGATCAAAATTTTAAAATGTATTGAAATTATAAAAATATTAACAAAATTATGATAAAAAACAATCAATTATTCATACAATTACATACCCTATACTATTCTGGAAGAGGTCGAGCGTAATCGTCTGAGTCTTCTTCGTCATCAGAGCCAGAATCATCTTCTTCATCATTATCACTGGAACTCGAAGACTCATCTTCGTTGTCCCCAAGGGAAATGGTGATATTGTCTATCACATCAGATATGATACCATCATTCTGCCAATACATTTTTTCATTTTCTACTACTTTCTCGCAGTACTTGGTCCAATCTGCACCTGTGAGTGTTGAAACTGCTTCTTCGGCTAGCTCCATCAGTCTCTTCAAACACAAATTACCGTCACAGTTTTTACTCCTTACATAATTTTTTACACTGGCCCAGGCATACTCAATGGCATTCAAGTCGCACATGTATGGAGGTAGCCTTATCACTGTATGATTGAAGCTTGAAATATATTTATCAATTCGAAAAGTTTTTTCTCTGGGCTTATGCAATTGTATCAATGGGACCAATTGTTCTTTTCTCATTGTCATATCGCACTCGACTCCTTTCTTTTGTAAAAAATCGATCATGTCTTTTTTCACTGAGTATTTTGTAGGAACTTTTTCAGCCAGAACAGAATGGTATGGAGCATTGTCCATAACAACTATCGAGTTTGGAGGAAGATTCGGAAGGAGGAATTTCTCCTTCACCCACTTCTCAAAATTAACATTATTCATCTGACCATGATAGTCCCAAGTTGTAATACCCGCTCTATAAATTAATTTTGCACCACTCAAAAATCCCGATGCACTCCCAGCATGTAAGACGATTAATCTATTTCCTGCCGAATAGTTCTCTTGAACACCAAATATCTCGTCTGATTGCCAGCATTTTTTGACAGTTACGTTGCTGTCAATCCATGTTTCATCGAGATAGAAAATTTCTCTTCCTGTTTCGCGCAAAGCCTTCATCTCAATTAAGTATTTGTAACGCCAATTCACAATTTCAGGTTTCTCTATCAAAATTCGTCGTTTGCTTCTACATTTTCTCCATTTAAAGCCAATACTTTTTAAAACTTTTCGTAGAGAGCTTTCTCTCCAGGGAAAATGTATTTTATTTTGTACAATAGGGAGAAGCTTCCTAATTGTTGGGACAACTTTCTCTGTTTTATAGAAATCGTGCACTATATTACGTATTACACATTTATCGAAATCATCTACAAATAATGTTCTATTATTCTCAAGCTCCCCCAACACTGGGTAATAGATACAATCTTGAGGAGCACTTGATGGATATTCCACATTCGGTCCTATTTCCCAATCCACTGGTTTTAGGCCATATCTTGTTGGAACCAAGTTGAATTTTGTGATACAACCGTGACTCCAGTTGTGCTTCATTTGGTTACGTTGTTGAATAATCTGTTTGTGAGGATTGGATGCTGGTAAAGTGGGGGATGGACTCTGATTGAGTGATGTATTTGAATCAGTGATTATAAGCACAAGAGAATATGCGAGGTTTGCAACACACTGTAGTCACCACTGTGATGTGAGTAGATTAATTGTTTTAGATCATTGTTTCGATGCATTTGAATGAAAATGTTATAGTTTAGTTTAGTTTAATTTTTGTCATGTAACACTACATAATCAAGCAAAGCTTGGTAGTATATGACACGTCAAAAAGTATTGAGTATAATACTAAAAAAAAATAAGAGAAAAAAAGAAGAAAATCAGAACATACAAAGTAGTTGAAAATATATGCCATCAAAAAATACCTACACGTGCCAACAGTTGAAGCTTTCCTCTACACTGTTCTGAGATGCATCAATCAATTTAGCTTTTATTGCATTCTTAAACCTTTTTGGGCACTCAATACATTTTATTTCAATAGGAAGAGTAAATAAAGAAATAAATAATCCCATCAATCTAAAAAATTCTATGAGCAGCATTGAAATCATTTTAACATGTTTTAAAACTGCTTTGAACACTTTTGAAAGCAGTTTGCAATAAGTTTGGTGTTAAAATGGTTCTAAAACAACTTTAAAAACAGTTTTCAAACTTGTTTCAGTTGACCCGACTAACAGATTATAAAACTAATATGAACAGCAGTTTTAAAACATTTTAAAATCAGATTTTCGGACAAATTGTAAAACTTATGTTATAATTTGTTTTAAAACTAGTTTTTTAAACATATTTCAAAACTTATAATATAATCAGTTTTACAAACTTTTACTTCGCGCAAATGTTTTGAAATGTTTAAATCCCCACTCACATCATCACCCTCTCCATAGAAAGCCCCCTAACTGGTTTTGAGACGTTACCAATGTAGTCTGAAATCTCCAGCCAGCTGATAAGATTCTGAGTGCAAATTGAAAGTCAAGTGCCGGTTTCTGAGCTTGAGGTTTAGCTAAGTTCTAGATTTTAACCGGCTTTTAACTCTGGAGTCAGAAAATTGGCTTTCTGAGTCAGGGCGTTAACGTAGTCGAGGACTTAACAGACTCCAAAGCTTAGAAGATAAACCTGTGACTCAGGAAGTCGATTTGGACCCGAGCGCTTATTTTAGTCCTGGACTCTGTCTGGTCTTAGTCCAGAACTCATAGATCCCGAGCTCGGAAACCCCTAAATCTCTGACAGTCTTGACAGTCGCCAATTGTGTTTCGTTTTTGAAACGGTATGCATCATGTGTTCAAGGCATAATAATTAGGGTACTTTTTAGGTGCGCTTTCCAAGAGATGAAAGTGAAAACGTGACATTATTGAGGAAAGTTTCAAGAGCTTTTATAGCTCAAGTGCTGACAAAGAAAAGACGTTCACAGCTTCCTTGGCAATTACCTTCGTGACGTTTCAAAACCAGTGAGTGGGCTTTATATCTGTAGAGGGTGGTGCTCACATACCTGCAAGCAGCAATTGGATTTCATGTTCTATTAAAAAAAAATTAAATTCATGTACCATAATGGGATTTTTGTGACCCCATAGTGAAGCGTGCGAACCTGTTAGTTAATACATAGTAAACTATGAGTAGCTCTTTAGGTCACATATCCAGATGATTTGAAATTTAGAAAAACAACTTGAATTGAATAATTCGAGCCCCATATTCTCAATTTACTCATTTAATGTGCGTTGCTATAGTAGCCATATTTGTCAAATAACTAAATAGGCCACCCTTTTCATACGAACTATTGAACGAAAATCCAAATTAAATGCTGAATAGTAGTGTTATAAATAGTGTTATAAATGCTGAATAGTGTTTTTGAATAGTAGCGCTCATCCAAATTCCATCTAGCTGTTTACCCTGTTGCCAATATTTGCAGTAGTGTCTTCGGGGTGAATTACAGCATTTAATTTGGATTTTCATTTAATAATAATTATTAATTCATTAGCATTTGAATAATTGCAATATCTCAGTAATTTCCATCTGTAGACTGGCTGGCCGCTATGGCTTCGTATAAAATGAGCGCTGCTATCCAGGGATTGTCATTTCGGTGTAAGGGTAAGCATTTCTGACCGGCAATTAGGAGGTACTGGGTTCGATTCCCTGGCTGACAAATAATTTTTGAATAGTAGCGCTCATCGAATTTCCATCTAGCTGTTTACCCTGTTGTCAATATTTGCAGTAGCATAAAAGTCTTCGGGGTGAATTACAGCTTTTAATTTGGATTTTCGTTTAATAATAATTATTATTTGGGGTTTTCAGCACACTGGATGAGGAGGATGACATTTCAAGGGTCCAGGTTCCACAAGAATGAAACTTAGATGAATACATTTCATCAATCAATCATTTTATTCAGTAAAAAGCATTACAAAATTGGTCCCGCTAAACCTAAAAGATTTTACAGCAGGTGCCTACTTTTTCTTTTATCGTCTGCACATCGAGAACTCTTATATTATCAATACCTGGAGATTTGTTTTTATTCAAGTTATTGATTATTTTCAAAACATCATCTGAGTTTGCTTTTTTAATATGAAGACTTTGATTTGTAGGTGTATGTATATTTTGCATTAGTATATGCGGGCATTTGTGTACTATATTGTTTACATTCCTCCTGAATGATTCCGCAAATTCATCACAGATATTTTCCTTAGAAAACAAGCCATCAAACTCACGTAAGATAGAGTGGTCAGAGTCATCTCTTGCCCTTCGCCCCAGAATCCCATTTATGCATTTCCATTTCAGTTTGATGTCGTTCTATGTATTTTGAAAGTTCATTATGATGAAATCTCTTTTTCTATTTTTTATTAATTTATTCACTCTATTTCTGAACGCACAGTATTGTATTTTGAAAGTAAATTAATTAAGAAAGAAACTAATTATTTTTCCAATATCTAAATAATCCATCCCTCTCTTTATAATCCATCTCCCACACATTGCGGTCTGACCTTTACTTGTTTGTTGAATTAAAGAAATAATCAACTTGGATGAATTTTTTCGAAAACTCTTCCGTAGAAAATTATTCTATTCAATTTTATTGGGCTACTTCATCTACTTTGTAGGAACGTACCCTAAAGAGCAGGTTCCGTTCAAGTATACGTTACAAGTCGCCTTGTTCGTCTATGCTTGCATAAAATTGATGGATAATTTGTTCACCTATAAGGAAGTGTTGGTATTCTACATGTCTACGTTCCTGATTATTAATTACAGTCATTATTTGCCAAATGCGGATCCGATTACTACAAACCCGAAATACATTCGCCAGCAAATGCAAGATGGCTATTTTATCGTTACACAGACAATGGACATTTATGCCTTACTGGTATTTATGGAAATTTGTATGCGTCTTCGGGAAAACAGACAGCGTTAGTTTCGACGTCTGTGAGGAGAAGGAGAAGGGAGAAGAGAAAGAGAAGGAAGAGAAGAAAAATTAGATTAAGTTCGTATCGTTCATTTGTTTAATGTATTATGATGAGGTTGGCATCAATATTCAAATAGGTCTTCCCATTTTCATAAAAATGGGTTGCAAAAGATGATTGCGAAGTCTGTGAGAAGAAGGTAGAACAGAAAGAGAAGGAGAAGGAAAAATAGATTAAGTTTATTTCGTTCATTTGTTTAATTTATTTTGTATAAAGTTCATATCGTTCACTTGTTTTATAAATTATGATGAGGTTACCATCCATATTAAAATAGGTTTGCCCATTTTCATCCAAATGGGTTGCAAAAGATGATTGCGAAGTCTGTGAGAAGAAGGTAGAACAGAAAGAGAAGGAGAAGGAAGAGAAGAAAAATTAGATTAAGTTCGTATCGTTCACTTGTTTTATGTATTTTGTATTAAGTTCATATCGTTCACTTGTTTTATGTATTATGATGAGGCTGGCATCAATATTCAAATAGGTCTTCCCATTTTCATAAAAATGGATTGCAAAAGATGATTGCAAAGTCTGTGAGGAGAAGGAGAAGGGAGAAGAGAAAGAGAAGAGAAGGGAGAAGAGAGAGAAGAGAAAGAGAAGGAGAAGGAAAAATAGATTAAGTTTATGTCGTTCACTTGTTTAATGTATTTTGTATTAAGTTCATATCTCGTTCATTTGTTTAATGTATTATTCAGTTCATATCGTTCACTTGTTTAATGTATTATGATGAGTTCATTGGCATTAATATTTAAATAGGTCTTCCCATTTTCATCCAAATGGGTTGCAAAAAATGATTCTGTTGTTTCTGAAGCCTGGATGTGATCTGTAAATCTTTGTTTCAAGGATTGGCCAAGCCGTCCTATGTAAAATTTGTTACAATATGATAATTTTATCTGGCATACTCATCCAGGCTCCAAGGAGGCTATATAAATAAAATTATATAATATATATATATTTAAACTGATTATATAAGTCGGTTGTCATCCATTCATTCTTAAGAATAGTGTCATCATTTGAACGAATTTTATTAGAGTTATCTGTATCATTGCAGAGTGGAACTATTAGATGAAGAGTACATGCGATAATGTAGTGGTCTGAAATTTTTACGTTGATAACGCTGGTGTCGACATCAACATCATAATAAGTCCTGACAAAAATATGGTCGATGCATGATTTGGTTATTATGTTTAACCTAGGCTCTTCACGAGTAACAATGGAGATACCTTTAATACATCCAAATGAATTTAGCGTTGAATAGATTCATATAAATTAATATTATGCTCATTCCTTTTCAAAAGATCTAGGTTTGTATCTCCCACTATAACAAGGTTCGACCTATTATCAAATTCTAGAATCAAGTTCTCCAGATCTGAAATAAAATCAATCTTTCTAACACAATGAGGTCTATATAAAGCTATTATATTAAATTTATATCCGCTTATGGAAAGGTTAAGGCTCAAATATTCGAAATTTGTTATAACACTTTGAGGGTTGAAGATATTGTAAGAGATTTCTTTTTTAAGAAAATAGCCAAATCCATGTTCATTACTTTTAGCAGGGAATTTGAAGATAGATTTATAGCCTCGTATTCTAAAAGTACTGCTTATAGAACTGTCAATGTTTATTACATTAATAAATATTTTAAGAATTTATAACCTGTGTTTCTCTGTGAGTCGACCACCTATCACGCTGTATATTTACTGTTTTAACAATGACACTGTATTTTCAAACTCTGTTAATGAAAAAAGTTGAAATTACTTTCAAGATAACTTTGAGTTATCTAAATTACCAAATTATAGCCTATTTTATTCCAATGTAACTCTCAAGTTCTAAAATATTTGTTGTATAGTTGATCGAACATAGTGAGGTCTATGTTACATCTCGACTTGCTTTTGTCTGTCTGTATGTAACGCGATTACGGCCAAACGCGTTGATAGAATTCGATGAGATTTGGCAGGAATATTCCTTTTTCAACTGCGCGTCGATGTTGAAAGTTTTTTGAAATTTTGCATTTTAAGGATAATATAAAAAGAAAAGGGATTCCTCCATACTCTGGTATCACTATATAATTTTATAAATATATATATCATCTACTTTGAAGATATAGGATCAATCAGACTGTGGAATTATTCATAATCAATCAGCTGACAAGTGAATTCAAGTGCATTCATTACACAGATGTCCAGCCGTGTCTATTTCTATAAGGTAGGGTTTCAATATTTTTTATGAAGCGTGCTCATCATTATCAATATTGTCACATTTGAAAAACAAATTTAATAGGTGATTGAAAATAAAATAAAAAATGATTAAATGAACAAAATAATGCCAAAGAAATTGAAAACAATCTTGTTCACTCCACTTTTTTAACACAATGTAATGCGTGACTAGTTTGTGCATTCGCTATACAACCACATTCATAAACTAAGGGCCGGTTGCTGAGTTGGGGTTTATCTCTTGCATTGGCCAAAAACGCTTTTAGCAAGAGATAAACCAGAACTCATAAACCATGCAGCCCTAAGTAAATTTCCTGTCAACTCCTTTTGGAATAAGTTTTAACATCAGTCTAAAACTGATTGTAAAACTTATGCACAAACTGGTGATGACTCTTAAGTAAAATAAGTTTTAACATCAGTCCACAACTGATAGTAGAACATTGTAAAACTTTTAAAAACTCATGGTGACTCTTTCTAAGATAAGTTTTGACACCAATCTACAACTTTTTTTAAAACTGATGGTGACTCTTTCTAAAATAAGTTTTGACACCAATCTACAACTAATTGTACAACTGTTTAAAACTGTTTTTAAAACTGATTGTGGCTCTTTTTTAAACAAGTTTTAACACAAGTCTACAAGTGATTGTAAAACAGTGTAAAATTACTTTTAAAACCATTTTAAAACTAGTTTTATTACGGAAGTGTTGGGAATATAATAAGTTTAAAACCTGTTTAAAACTGATATCAAAAGGTTTTAAAACTTGTTTTAGCTTATTGCCTTGCTGCTTGGGCCAGGCACCTGGTGGTTACATACCTCGAGTGTTTGGTCATTCAATTCTAAATGAATGCTTCACATAATTATGCAGTCATGTAGATAGATAGGTAGTATAATAATTTTTTTCTCAAAAGTACAATTCTTTTTTATTCTCAAATTCTTTTATTATTCATTGTGGCATGGGGCTGAATAAATCTATAGCCGCCTATTCCATTGTGCTAATGTTTTCGATTCAATTTTCAGTTTCAATCTACTTAACTTGCCAGTGTACAGTCAAAAGCTGCAAAACAACCTTTTGAAAGCCATTCACGAGTGCTCGGAGGGCTTCGGATTTGCTTAATCCACAGAGCAAATACTCTAGTGGGGGGGGGGGCCTGGACAACCGACTTGGAAAGGGGGGGGGGGTTTCTTGTGAACAGCCATTGCACAAGTCATACACTTGTCATACAAAACAAGACCCTAAGAACAGTACTGGGAGATGACAGACTGGATCACTGTAAGCCGCTCTTTGAAGAATATCAACTACTGACTTTAATCACACTGTATATTCTTGAGACCAAGATCCTGATCAATACTGATGTGGAACTGTTCAATAATGATTTTTATCTTAAGTTTGATTTAAGAGAAAAGACAAAAAACGACAAAAGACGGGTTGATTCTCACAGCTTCCAATCAAGAACTAGCCTGAGAATTTTATTCCTAATAATTATACTAATTCTTGACAATCAATTTAACTTGACTTTTCAACTTTAAGGAATCGACTATACATATTTAAAAAGATTGATCTATCTAAGATGTAGATAAATAAATTGGTCAAGATTTTGTTTAATTTTATCTTGAGATTCAATTTAATAAAACGTTTGATAATATTTGTTCATTGATTTACCTGTTTCCTATAGAAAACTCATTTTCTGAGGAAAACTTTTTTTATACTTGGTCCATCAAACTTATATTTTATTTCAATGCTTAAACTACAAATTTATTATATTATTTTGGTTGTGACTACTTGGAGTGTTTCCAATATGGATTTAAACCACAATATCGTCTTCATAACCAATATCGTCTATTAACTCCTAATCCAGACTAAATACCACGAGAATCAATAAGAGAATCCTTCTTCTATCTAAAATTAAATTAATGTAAACTACTAATGTATTTTAATGTAACTTGGAATAGGCCTGTAGCTAGGTGTAGTTTGGCTCCTATAGCATGTATATTGTTTTTTTCCCGTCTCCCATGTATATAGGTTAAAATTCCCATCAAGGAAAAGCACCCTTCCGGATACAAAATTCTATGACAATGACAAAACTGTATAATATAAATAATCTATCAATCCAGTTCGATTCAGCAAGCAACTTTTGATTGCATGGTGAATCTCAGACACGATTATGACAAAGGTGACAGAGGACCAACCCCAGGAAGAATACACATATAAATAAATATCAGGCCTTGTGGCAAAGCCTAATGCACCTAAGTAGAGAGAAATTGAGACTTCTGGGACAACCTTGACCTTGTTTCCAATGTTCAAGGTCACCAAACCTAAGCTGGACCACCCAAACCTTGTTTCCAAAGGGCCCCCTAACTCTCCCACCCACACCCAAACCCCCCACCCACAGAATGCAGAATGAGAAAAGTCCTTTGACATTTTTTTATAACTCTAATAAAAAGGGTGTTAATGGGTAAAATATTTGGAAATTATAAAAAAAAATATTTCTAATTAAAAAAAATTATTTTCTATCCCAATTGATGTATTTTGATGGGAAGGATAAGAAATGTCTTTTGATATTTTTCAATTAATGAGATAATTGAGAAAAACTGACTCACATTGTAAGACTTTGAAAAAATTCCCTCTAAATATTTTTTTTGAAAATATCATTAAAAAATATATGGATGTTATGTATCTCAGAATAAGAAAAGTCCTTTGATATTTTTTGATAACTCTGATAAGAAGGGTGTTAATGGGTAAAATATTTGGAAATTATAAGAACATATTTTTAATTAAAATAAATTATTTCCTATTGCAATCAATGTATTTTGATTAGATGAATAAGAAAGTTATTTTGGAATTTTTTGATAACTATCTTAACAAGATAATTGAGAAAAACTGACCCACAGACTTTCACTCAAGAAATTTCCTTCGATATTCCAAATAAATAGCCTATCAAATTGAAATATTATTTCAAAGAATGATTGAAACAGCAAAATTATGGTTAGGCCTATTAGCAGAATAGTGTCGAATTGAACAAATTAATATGAGTATTACAATTTTTATATTTATTAATACATCTTCATTTAATACCTATATGCTTTGACGTATTATTTACATGAATTACTTAAGTAGCCCTACCCTAGGTCTATGTATAGACCTACAGTATGATAAGTTTTGCCTACCCAGTTTTTTATGTCTAGAACCACCACTGGAGCTGGGTGCAATTCGGTGCACAATTTTAAATTACTTGATTGAACCTGGTTCCAATTCAATTGCAGGATGCAGAGGAGGAAATACCAGTGGGAAATCTGATTTCATTTTATTTTGTCAATTCTATGTGAAGACAAAAATTTTACAAAACTACATCTGCACCAACCCTTTTATATGGGTGTGAAACCAGGGTGCTGTCAGGGCCAGAGGAAAGTAGACTACACCCAAGCAGCATTGAAATCATTTTAACATGTTTTAAAACTGCTTTGAACACTTTTAAAAGCAGTTTGCAATAAGTTTGGTGTTAAAATGGTTCTAAAACAACTTTAAAAACAGTTTTCAAACTTGTTTCAGTTGCCTCCACTAACAGATTATGAAACTAATATTAACAGCAGTTTTAAAACATTTTAAAATCATATTTTTGGACAAATTGTAAAACTTATGTTATAATTTGTTTTAAAACTAGTTTTTTAAACATATTTCAAAACTTATAATATAATCAGTTTTACAAACTTCTACTTTGCGCAAATGTTTTGAAATGTTTTAAAACTTATCTCACCATCAGTATATATGTCACCATATAACGCCCATTTTAAAAATCCCCCCCTGGCCCCCCTGGTTACCCATTAGATATTTTATCACATAAATTTATAGATAGCCTAATAATTTTGGTAGATTTTCAATTTTCCCGAAACAACGTATTTTTGATGACTGATTCGGGTGTAGAAATGAATTTCCAGCACTTTTTGCCTCTTGCAAAAATCGTCTACAGCATACCGTTAACGATATATAGACGTTTTGCGGTGATTTTAAATGCAGTAAAAAACTTGGTAGGCCTAATAATTTTGGAAGATTATCAATTTTCCCGAAACAACGTATTTTTGATGACTGATTCGGGTGCAGAAGTGAATTTCCAGCAATTTTTATCTTTGGAAAAATCGTCTTCCATGCACCGTTAACGATATTATAGATCATTGCGGTAATTTTAAATGCAGTTAAGGACTTGGTAGCCTAATAATTTTGGCAGATTTTCAATTTTACCGAAAAAACTTATTTTTGATGACTGGTTCGGGTGTAGAAATGAATTTCCAGCACTTTTTGCCTCTTGAAAAAATCGTCTACAACGCACCGTTAACAATATATAGACCTTTTGCGGTAATTTTAAATGCAGTTAGAAACTTAGTACCGTAATAATTTTGCAGATTTTCAATTTTCTCGAAACAAGGTATTTTTGATGACTGATTCGGGTGTAGAAGTGAATTTCCAGCACTTTTTGTCTCTTGCAAAAATCGTCTACAACGCACCGTTAACAATATATAGACCTTTTGCGGTTATTTTAAATGTAGTTAAAAACTTTGTAATAATTTTGCAGATTTTCAATTTTCTCGAAACAAGGTATTTTTGATGACTGATTCGGGTGTAGAAGTGAATTTCCAGCACTTTTCGTCTCTTGCAAAAATCGTCTACAATGCACCGTTAACGATATATAGACATTTTGCGGTAATTTTAAATGCAGTTAAAAACTTGGTAATAATTTTGCAGATTTTCAATTTTCTCGGAACAATGTATTTTTGATGACTTATTCGGGTGTATAAGTGAATTTCTAGTACATTTTGTCCTCTGCGAAAATCCTGTCAGACGTGCCATTAACGTGCTACTGACGTTTAAATTTTTTTTAATATTGTATTTTATCAAAAAAATCCTTTTCTGAAAGGAGCTGTGGTGATAAAATTTTCCAACACAGAAGAAGAAAAAGACATGGAAGCAGTAATCAAAGACTGGCTGAAGTCTTCTAAAATTCGGTTTACCAGCAAAGAGAAATCAAAGTACGGTAAGTCTCAATTTTTAATTTTTTAAAACAGAATATAAAGTCAAACAATTTTTTTCTATGGGTGATGCCCACATAAGCTCTAGGCTTGTGCTAATCATTAATAGTTAGTAATTATACAGGGTGAGTCATATGTATGGGAATCTTTCAATAAATTAGAGACTGTTGTTGATATAATACTGTAGCTTTCAGGATATGTTACTGGTCAAATACTCTAACTCTTGACGTATGGTACAACTGAATTTCAACCCCTTCATAAGGGGTTGAGTAGGTTCAGAATCTATAATATGGTGACTCAATAGTTTTAACTGGAAAATTTTAATGTAAACGCCTATTGTGTGGTACATTATTTTAAAGGGCTTTTTAAAACAAGAAACATTACATCAATTGAAATGTACTTTGAAACTTGAATCCAAAACGGTGGCTGATTGAAGTTACAGTTTGTAAAGAAATGAGGGGTTGTAATTCGAATATTTTTAATGTAAACACCCATTGTGTGATACATCATTATAAAGGCCTTTTTAAAACTAGAAAGATGACATCAATAAAAATCTTCTATGATACTTTTATCCAAAATGGCGGCTGATTGATTTTTATCAATATTATTTCTTTAAAAATAATTTTATTATTTCAATTTTTATTCAGTCTGATGTAAAATTATTGTAAAGTTAGGGTAGAGAATTTACTTCACATTATATTGTCGTTATTCAAAAGTTTTATAAGATTTATAGTTTTTTAATGTAAAAATAAAGAATTTAAAAGGTTATTTATTCAGAATAATTAAGGTAATCTATATGAACTAAACTTTGCCACACTGTCTCCATATAACCTAGTCACTTTATTTCCTTACTGTTTTATTACACGAAGATGGTTATGTGCAGCAGTGTTTACTACACACGGTCAAACTCCTGAGTTGAGTCAAGAGATTCACTTAATATTTTACAAAATTCAAGCCTATTACTTTTTAGGTGCGCTTTCCAAGAAATGGAAGGTGAAACCAGAGACAATATTGAGAAAATTTTCAAGAGCTTTTTAGCTCAAATGCAGACGAAAAAACGTTCACAGCCTCGGTAAGTGATGCTTATTATTCTTAATAATAAGAGAGTGTGATTGTTTGTGTGCCGTTTATTTGTTAGCGAAATGCAAACTTAGTTTTTGCTTCACATTTTGAAAAACGGTGATGATTTCAATTTTCAAATTTTGCATGTATTATCAAATAGAAAATATCAATCTTGTTCACATCGAAGCCCAAATTTCAAATTTATTTATAGATTTTATAATTAATGCTTAAAGTTCATGAACATCAAGTATGATTTAGGATGATAAAAAGGTATGATCAGTCAGTTTAAAATTACACAAGAAATTTCACCACGGGTGCTTCTGTAATCTTTAAATCCCCACTCACATCATCACCCTCTCCATAGAAAGCCCCCTAACTGGTTTTGAGACGTTACCAATGTAGTCTGAAATCTCCAGCCAGCTGATAAGATTCTGAGTGCAAATTGAAAGTCAAGTGCCGGTTTCTGAGCTTGAGGTTTAGCTAAGTTCTAGATTTTAACCGGCTTTTAACTCTGGAGTCAGAAAATTGGCTTTCTGAGTCAGGGCGTTAACGTAGTCGAGGACTTAACAGACTCCAAAGCTTAGAAGATAAACCTGTGACTCAGGAAGTCGATTTGGACCCGAGCGCTTATTTTAGTCCTGGACTCTGTCTGGTCTTAGTCCAGAACTCATAGATCCCGAGCTCGGAAACCCCTAAATCTCTGACAGTCTTGACAGTCGCCAATTGTGTTTCGTTTTTGAAACGGTATGCATCATGTGTTCAAGGCATAATAATTAGGGTACTTTTTAGGTGCGCTTTCCAAGAGATGAAAGTGAAAACGTGACATTATTGAGGAAAGTTTCAAGAGCTTTTATAGCTCAAGTGCTGACAAAGAAAAGACGTTCACAGCTTCCTTGGCAATTACCTTCGTGACGTTTCAAAACCAGTGAGTGGGCTTTATATCTGTAGAGGGTGGTGCTCACATACCTGCAAGCAGCAATTGGATTTCATGTTCTATTAAAAAAAAATTAAATTCATGTACCATAATGGGATTTTTGTGACCCCATAGTGAAGCGTGCGAACCTGTTAGTTAATACATAGTAAACTATGAGTAGCTCTTTAGGTCACATATCCAGATGATTTGAAATTTAGAAAAACAACTTGAATTGAATAATTCGAGCCCCATATTCTCAATTTACTCATTTAATGTGCGTTGCTATAGTAGCCATATTTGTCAAATAACTAAATAGGCCACCCTTTTCATACGAACTATTGAACGAAAATCCAAATTAAATGCTGAATAGTAGTGTTATAAATAGTGTTATAAATGCTGAATAGTGTTTTTGACATTTGTATGCTACATAAATTAATAATTTAAATACATAAATTAATAACACATGTACACAAACTTAAAATAACAAACTTAAAAAATAAAATACCATTGCTAATCAAACACTGCCATTATAACGTGGACCTCACTATAGGCATACATCAGATAGTACTAACCTTTTCCTCGTTGGCGCACAGCCTGGCTCCACATAATTTTTTAATTATACTTAGCGCCAATAAGTTTTTTTTTCTTGCATATGCAAAGAACATTTTTTAATTCTATTTAGCGCCAATAAGTTTTTGTTCCTTGCATATGCAAAGAAGTGCATAAAATGGTCAGATAGTGTGGGCTGCTACATGTTCTGGACTTCTAGCCCGCTTATTATTGCCATAAACTGAAAACAGACCAGCGTTAAAACAATTGAGAACAATAATATTATGGATAGGCATTGCAGTACAAAATTTCTTCAACCGAGTAAAATGCTCTCTCCTTCAAGAGATAGCGCTATCCGCTTTGTTGAATGATAGACTAGGATAGCAATTGAATTGAATTGAATTTTATTGTTTCCGAAAAATACAATGGAATAGCTGCCGGCAAAAAGGTTGAATTCCACAAAATGTTAATTTTTCAGGAACAGCAAAAACGTTACAACCTTTATGCACAATCAAGTGTGGAGGTTAAATTTTAAAACCGAAATCAGCTGTTGATAATCAGGTTAACCAATATAAGATATTGTAGAAGTAGAACCGACTACTTTTACAACCTTTTTGCATGGAAACATCACTTTGCCAAAAGTTGTGGTTTGCCATTATGGCAGTGTTTGATTAGCAATGGTATTTTATTTTTTAAGTTTGTTATTTTAAGTTTAATTTTAATCAAACACTGCCATTATAACGTGGACCTCACTATAGGCATACATCAGATTGTACTAACCTTTTCCTCGTTGGCGCACAGCCTGGCTCCACATAATTTTTTAATTGTACTTAGCGCCAATAAGTTTTTGTTCCTTGCATATGCAAAGAAGTGCATAAAATGGTCAGATAGTGTGGGCTGCTACATGTTCTGGACTTCTAGTCTGCTTATTATTGCCATAAACTGAAAACAGACCAGAGTTGAAGCAATTGAGAACAATAATATTATGGATAGGCATTGCAGTACAAAATTTCTTCAACCGAGTAAAATGCTCTCTCCTTCAAGAGATAGCGCTATCCGCTTTGTTGAATGATAGACTAGGATAGCAATTGAATTGAATATTTTATTGTTTCCGAAAAATACAATGGAATAGCCGCCGGCAAAAAGGTTGAATTCCACAAAATGTAAATTTTTCAGGAACAGCAAAAACGTTACAACCTTTATGCACAATCAAGTGTGGAGGTTAAATTTCAAAACCGAAATCAGCTGTTGATAATTAGGTTAACCAATATAAGATATTGTAGAAGTAGAACCGACTACTTTTACAACCTTTTTGCATGGAAACATCACTTTGCCAAAAGTTGTGGTTTGCCATTATGGCAGTGTTTGATTAGCAATGGTATTTTATTTTTTAAGTTTGTTATTTTAAGTTTGTGTACATGTGTTTTTTATATTTGTATGCTACATAAATTAATAATTTAAATACATAAATTAATAACACATGTACACAAACTTAAAATAACAAACTTAAAAAATAAAATACCATTGCTAATCACACACTGCCATTATAACGTGGACCTCACTAAAGGCATACATCAGATTGTACTAACCTTTTCCTTGTTGGCGCACAGCCTGGCTTCACATAGTTTTTTAATATTATGAAGCACCAATAAATTTTTTTGTCTTGCATATGCAAAGAACATTTTTTAATTCTATTTAGCGCCAATAAGTTTTTGTTCCTTGCATATGCAAAGAACATTAGATGGTCAGATAGTGTGGGCTGCTACATGTTCTGGACTTCTAGCCCGCTTATTATTGCCATAAACTGAAAACAGACCAGAGTTGAAGCAATTGAGAACAATAATATTATGGATAGGCATTGCAGTACAAAATTTCTTCAACCGAGTAAAATGCTCTCTCCTTCAAGAGATAGCGCTATCCGCTTTGTTGAATGATAGACTAGGATAGCAATTGAATTGAATTGAATTTTATTGTTTCCGAAAAATACAATGGAATAGCCGCCGGCAAAAAGGTTGAATTCCACAAAATGTAAATTTTTCAGGAACAGCAAAAACGTTACAACCTTTATGCACAATCAAGTGTGGAGGTTAAATTTTAAAACCGAAATCAGCTGTTGATAATCAGGTTAACCAATATAAGATATTGTAGAAGTAGAACCGACTACTTTTACAACCTTTTTGCATGGAAACATCACTTTGCCAAAAGTTGTGGTTTGCCATTATGGCAGTGTTTGATTAGCAATGGTATTTTATTTTTTAAGTTTGTTATTTTAAGTTTGTGTACATGTGTTTTTTACATTTGTATGCTACATAAATTAATAATTTAAATACATAAATTAATAACACATGTACACAAACTTAAAATAACAAACTTAAAAAATAAAATACCATTGCTAATCAAACACTGCCATTATAACGTGGACCTCACTATAGGCATACATCAGATTGTACTAACCTTTTCCTTGTTGGCGCACAGCCTGGCTTCACATAGTTTTTTAATATTATGAAGCACCAATAAATTTTTTTGTCTTGCATATGCAAAGAACATTTTTTAATTCTATTTAGCGCCAATAAGTTTTTTTTCCTTGCATATGCAAAGAACATTAGATGGTCAGATAGTGTGGGCTGCTACATGTTCTGGACTTCTAGCCCGCTTATTATTGCCATAAACTGAAAACAGACCAGAGTTGAAGCAATTGAGAACAATAATATTATGGATAGGATTGCAGTACAAAATTTCTTCAACCGAGTAGAATGCTCTCTCCTTCAATCATTTCGTTACATCTTCTACTGTTCATATTTCTAACTTCAGATGATAGAGCATTGAAAATTTTTACATCTAAATAGCTGTACATTCTCTGCGTCCTAGCAAGTGTAGAGGAAAGCTTCAACTGTTGCATGTGTAGGTATTTTTTGCTGGCATATATTTTCAACTACTTTGTATATTCTGATTTTCTTCTTTTTTTCTCTTACTTTTTTTCAGTATTATACTCAATACTTTTTGACGTGTCATATACTACCAAGCTTTGCTTGATTATGTAGTGTTACATGACAAAAATTAAACTAAACTAAACTATAACATTTTCATTCAAATGCATCGAAAGAATGATCTAAAACAATTAATCTACTCATATCACAGTGGTGACTACAGTGTGTTCGATACATATTTTGTGTGTTCGATACAAACGATACATATTTTTGTTGGAAACTCAATTCTCATCTATCATTTTGGGACGGGCGATTATGAAGAAATTGATATCTCAACGAGGGCTAGAAGTTCAATGCGTCAACTACGCCCTAAATGCAATTTGTTGAACAATTGATTCGATAATCTTGCCTTGATTAGATTGTACGAAAACGAATACACAGAAGTTTGGGATTGGAAGAAGAATCGCAGGTGTGTCAAACTGCATTCTTTGAGGCTATTCTATTGATTCATAAATGCTATTACTGCAAAATGGGTGATGATTCAAACATTCTACTCAGATTCGGAAGCTTATTTCACAGTCTATAGGTGTGAGTAAGCGAGGAAAACGATTCAATTAAATTATTATTGATTTTGAAAATAATAAATGTGAACAATTAACTACATAAAATGTTTTTATGAATATCAATAATTTCGTCCTATAAATCGCAAAATTCAGTGCTGTCTACCAGTTTCCTCTTGATTATTCATTTGGTAACTGTACACCATAAAGTATAATTTATAACATTCTATTACATTTTTCACAACTAGTAGTTCTGTGAACAGTAGACCTCACGCAGTTTCCTCATCCACAAGTATCTGACGTCACCTGATCTAGTTGATTCAGTTGAATCACAATTCACAGTTAAATCATAATTTACTCTCAAATTTGTTTTCTCCTAGATCAAAAACTCACTTATGCTAATAAACTCAGTTCGCATTTGAATTTGTATCCCATATGATGATGATTCGTGATAATCTTGCCATCTGATAAAAATATTTCTCAACTATT
Organism: Nilaparvata lugens; assembly: GCF_014356525.2. Lineage (NCBI taxonomy): Eukaryota > Metazoa > Arthropoda > Insecta > Hemiptera > Delphacidae > Nilaparvata > Nilaparvata lugens. The sequence goes on along the minus strand of NC_052518.1, from coordinate 1,725,769 downwards.
TTAAAATTATTTTTTTCAATCAAGAATATTATAATTTCTTTGGCATTATTCAGTTCATTTAATCATTTTTTATTCTATTTTCAATCACCTATTAAATTTGTTTTTAAAATGTGAGAATATTGATACTGATGGGCACACATCTTAAACAATATTGAAACCCTACCTTATAGAAATATGTCAGCCAGACATCTGTGTAATGCATGCAATGAATAATCCACTTGTCGACTTCAAATTAGATTATATATATGGTGATATCAGAGTATGGAGGCATTCATTTTCTTTTCATATTATCCTTAAAATGCAAAATTTAAAAAACTTTTAAAGAAAATCCGAGTTAAAACATAGACCTCACTATGTTCGGTCAAAAATAACATTACAGCCATCCGTTGTCAATTTTATTTGTAATCTTATCCAAATTTGGGAAATAAATAGACAAGATATCCCACTTTGTCTCTCCCGATCAGATCATTTTGAAGGTGTGCTTCTTTGTAAAAAATAGAATAAATGAATTTTCCTGTCATCCAGGCCATAAATGGATGAAACACTATTTCTTTTACAGTAATAATTATTGAGATCTTCAGTTGTTAATGTTTGGTGTCAGTAGTAGTATACAGAATAAATTTATAGACATTTTACTGATCTTTCAAATTCTTTTACATTTTCCTTTTCCCCTTTTTCCTTCTCCATCATGTATTCTTCTTCTTCTTCTTATTCGTCATCATCTTCTACTTTTTCTTCTTCTCCGCCATGGAGAATGACTGTTCTGCCGGTCTCAGATTTCTTCCGATGGTTTTGAAATCCCCTCTACCAACATGCTCATAAGGAATAGTCAGTAAATCATCAATAATGATCAGCTGAAAGCTTGATTAATTGATTCAGTCACACAACTATACGTGTACTTTGAAATGTAAGTTTATTCATAGTTCATAATATATAAAGCTACTAGCTTACCCAGCGAACTTTGTACTGCCAAAAAGTCAATGTATCTCATGTCACACTTGACTTTATTTGGTGAATCATGAAATTTATCTGACAATCAATATTTTAATTTACATCTCAATACGGACTTCCTATGTGCTTAGTCATGCAATACAATAAGCTTTCTCCACTTGAGTAGCGGCCATATTGCTAAACTAAACTGGCTGTTGTAACACGGAGCAGCCAACAATAGCCAGCAACAGTTCTACCAACATAAACTTTGAGAAATTCCCTACAAACCTATATCACTTACTATGTTGAAATACACGAGTTTAATTTTGTACAGGCTATTGAAGTTGTCTATTTCATTTGTAATCACCCGGTAGATTGAAAATGTGGAAAATATTGCACTCATTTGGAAAATGACATGTAATCACAGACCTACTCGCTATGAGTAGGCCTACAGCTGAACAATTATCTTTCAATTAATAATTGATTTTTTCAAACTGTGCAAACTCAACCAACATTGCTGATGGATAATACTTCACTATCATCTATCTTATTCATGCATTTATGTATTATTTAAATTGATAGCAGATTGATGTTGACTGACTCTGGCACAACACGACAGGACAGGACAGTTTTTTCTGAAAATCGGTGAGTGTGAAAATGGCCCATGAATGGTAGCAAATACTCACCGGGGACGCCCACGTAAAGGAGGCTCACTTCGCTCGCCGGAAGGCTGTGGCCCTCTACCGGTCGAAAAAGGATTGCCCATCTCAACGCTGTGGGAGAAACAAATGGATTGAAAAATTTGGGGGGCCCAGGGGGCAAAATCTTATATACAGAAGAGACAAGAAGAATTACAGTAATAATAATATTAATTCTGTAATATATAGAAGAGATAAAAAGAGAGAAAAAATAATTATAATAGTGTAGAGCTGTAGAGCACTCACTCGGTGAGGACTCGTGCGCGCAAGGATTTGGAATTTCGTCTTCCCCCTCCCCTTCATCATCACTCCTCCTCCTTCGGCCTCGTCTTGGTCTTCCGGGGGGCGCCTGCGGGCATGTACTTTTTAGTATTTCAGGTTAGATATACTAACCTGTTAGTTGACCTGTTTGATTTCATTTGATATCACACTTCATGAACATTGGCTCAACTTACTACAATTTCAGGCCAGTATAGCCATTAGCGGGGTTCAAGGGAAATCTCTACACCCTCCCCCAAATTGAATGATGGGATTCAAAAGTTCATCTAGAATTGACTGTAACCTGTTAGACTTGAGATTTAGGTCTTTGTGAATTTCATCATACAATTAGAGTCTCCGTGCTTTGTGCTCAGTCCTTCATTATTTTGAACAATGAAATTTCTCACATGTAGTTGACAATAGAAACTTGGAATGATGGAATTATTCATCTTGGACCGATTAATTGTTCCAGTAACCAGTATGAAACGTGGGAACTCGAAAATAATAGAAAACCGAAAGGCTTGTGTCAATTTGTTGATGAGTAAGCTATCTTCACTATACTTGAATCTTTACACACTTCTACTGAAAGTGATCAAGCGATCAAAGTGAATTTCTATATTGTCATTCAATATGCAATGTTAACAATCCCAATGTAATAATTCGAATTGATCATATTCCCTCCTTAACAACATGGCTAGAATTGTTAAAAACTTTTCGTATTTATCGATTTAAATTGATAATTCTGTTTTCTTAATACCATTGCTAGAATTCTTTAAAATTGACCGTGGAAAAAATAAATATTTTCTCTTTAATGATGTAAAATATTGAACAATACCCTTGTTTCTCGAGTCCTTGATAGTGTGAATGTATAAAAAAATGGGGGGGGTGAGTTGGAATGCATTTATTGACTTGAATCATTGAATTATTCATATTGAATAAGGAGACTAAGAAATTGTCGTTTTTCACTGCTTGCCAGTAGGCTACGATCAATCGGTTCAAGATGAATGATTCACTTTTTGTGTACCGTAGTTGAGAATTTGATATTGTGGTAATTATTCATATTGAATGAAAAAGACCAAGAAATTGTCAAAAACCACATATTTATTGATAGTTAGAAAATCCGGATTCGGTTCTTACACCATTGTCAATCTCTGATAAACTGAAAGTTTTTGAAAAGTTTGAAAGCTTTTAGTTTATCAGAGATTGACATTGGTGTAACAACCGAAGCCGGTCTTTCTAACTATCAATAAATCTGTGGTTTTTGACAATTCCTCAGTTTTTTTATTAAATATGAATAATTACCACAATATCAACTTCTCAACTACACAAAAAGTGAATCATTCATCTTGAACCGATTAATTATTGTACTGGCAAGCTGTACCTATAAAACGTGGTACGTGGAAACTAAAAATAATCAAATAGAAAACTGAATAGCTAAAGTTTAAATTTGTTGATGAATATGTTATCTTCAACTGTACTAGCATTTCTACACTCATGTACTAGAAATGATCTAGCAAATTTTCATACTGTCATTCAATAAGCAGCGTTAAAATTTCCTTCTTTGATTCAATTTGATCATTATCTCTCCTTAATACCGTGTTAGAACTTTGTCAGTTTTCGTATTTATAGATTTAAATTGATAATTCAATTTCCATGATACCGTGGCTAAAATTTTCGATTATTAACTGTGGCAAAGATGAAAAATCATGTTTCTCAACTATGTGAAGCAGAAGTCTTCGGGGTGATTTACAGCATTTAATTGGGATTTTCGTTCAATAATAAATTATTTTAAAATCAGATCATATCTTCATAATTAATTTAAAATCTGGCAAATTTTTAACTGTTCATAATAGCTAGCAATGATTTGAAAAATTACTGGCAACAATTTATAATAAACCTGGCAATAATTTGAAAAATTTCCAATTGTATCATACTGTAATAATAATTATTACAGTATGTTATATTGTAATTGTTGTAATTGTAATTTTAAGTTGTTAACTTTTTTTAAAAAAAGTTGTTATTGTAATTGTTGATACAATAGAACAATTCTTTCACAAATTCATGATCTTTCTGATATTTTCAAGAAATATTCATCATTTTCTATGTTATGTGAATATTATAATATCTGAAAATGCAATCAATTATTACTGCTTCTGCTGCTGCTACTGTGGTCGTACTGTGTAATACTGTGATACTGTCCTACTGTTGCGTACTGTCTACAACAGTACTACTGTGTGATGATGTTTCTTAGACTTTCCACTGAGATGAATATTGACGAATTGTGACTTTGTGACTCCCGATTTTGTGACTCCCGGTTTGTGACACTCTTGATTTGATGACATATTCCCAATCTGTGACTCCTGATTTTCTGACTTATTCCCAATCTGTGACGTTCTTCACTGATATGACACAAACAAATCTATTGTGTCATGCATCTATCTAATATTTATGTCCTAATGCAGAACATGCGTTATCAGTGTAAAGCTTATAAACACATGAGTATTGTCAAGCTCTTAGACACATAAGAGTATACAATAAACAGTATGAGAACTATGAACGAATGTATAATGTGATATCTCATGTTTATAAGCTCTTAATTTTTTGAGAAACTCAATTATTAACTATAATCAGTGGTTTTTGAGAATTTTTCCGTTGATCTAACTTCACAAGACTTGAAGCTTCGCACTTCCTCGAGTCATGAGTATGACCAAACTCAAATTGATGTCATTAAATTTGTGAATTTTCTGATTGATCAATTTAATCATTTATTCCAAATTTGTGAATTTTTCTGATTGATCAATTCAATCATTTATGTTTATTTATTGTCATGTGTTTTGTCATTCATTTATTGTAATGTATTTATTGTCTTGTGTTTTCACAAGCTTTGATTTTCTGATTGATCAATTTAATCATTTATTTCAAATTTGTGAATTTTTCTGATTGATCAATTTAATCATTTATGTTTATTAATTACCATTACAGTTCCAAAACACATTAAGTCCAACAAATAAATATTTTTATCTTAATAACTACTGGAGTATGATTTTACAGGCTATGTTAGAATTATTTCTTATATTGTATTACATATTTGATAATTTTTTCATCAATTATTACCGCCAGAACATTAATAGGAAGTTTTTTCTGTTTTCTGTAAAATTTGAGGTTAAGGACATAACGAGTTTTGGAACTGGACTATAAATTATAGTCATGTGTTTCGTCATTCATTTATTGTAATGTATTTATTGTCATGTGTTTTGTCATTCATTTATTGTAATGTATTTATTGTCATGTGTTTTGTCATTCATTTATTGTAATGTATTTATTGTCTTGTGTTTTGTCATTCATTTATTGTAATGTATTTATTGTCTTGTGTTTTCACAAGCTTTGATTTGATCAATTTGAACTTGTTAATTTATTGTTGTGTTTATTTATCTTTTTATTGTAATGTATTTATTCTGTTGTGTTTTCACAAGCTTTGATTTGATCAATTTAAATCTCAATTTACACCAAAGTTATCAACAAAATGTTAATAACTTAATCCTTATAGATTCTATTAGATTAAACATAACTTATCATATACATGATGAACATACGTGTTTGTCAAGTTCTGTTCAATCTAATAGAATCTATAAGGATTAAGTTATTAACATTTTGTTGATAACTTTGGTGTAAACGCAGCTTAAGCTGTTAATCTATTGGAATTCTGTTATTTATTGTATTGTCTCGTGTTTCCACAAGCTTTTATTTTGTTCTGTAATGTGTCTATCAAAATGTTCATTATTATGTGTCATGTAATTTATGTATCATTTTGCAAAATGATACAGTGCCTGTCTTTTGGCATAGATTTTCTGATCGTTATGCATTTCTTGTTTTAAGCATTTTAAGCATTTTCCTTACAAATGAACATTCATTTTCACGAGCATTGTTAGAGAAAGTTATACTTCCTGAGAAAGCAAAAGACGGTTTTTCAAAACCTACCTCAGTTTTAAGACTGACCGAGATGGATGATATCTATGTAGCCTATTTAATCTATGTATCATTTTGCAAAATGACACAGTACCTGTTTTGTGACATAAATTTTAAGTGTATTTCCTGTAAAAATATCGATTTTCTGAGACCCACCTCAGTTTTAAAAGTGAGAATGATAATATCATGAAGACTGTAGAAGATTATGTAATTTGAAAGACTGAATGATCAATGTTACTGATTTTGTTCAATAGAAGAAATTTATTCTTGATTAAATCAAGTTTATGGAAAGATTGTTGATCAAATTTATGACTGATTTGTTCGATAGAACTAATTAATTCTTGATGAAATTAAGTTCATGAAGTAGGGAAAGAATGTTGTCTTGAGGCTACCTTAGTTCCAAGACTGAAAAAAATATCTTAAAGACTGTTGAAAAATACCATTGTAATTCAAAAGACTGATCTCTGTGAGTAGAACTGAATTAACGTTCGATAGAGAATCTAGATGTGTTGATTGTCTTTGTATACTGAGCTTGTATTGTAATGCAATTGTCACCGTTTTATGTGTCTACTATTATGTTATTATAATCTATGTGCCTTGCAAAATGACACTGCCTGTTTTGAGGCCTAAACTTCCCGATCTTGAAGTATTTTCTGTAAAAAAATGAATTCTCTATAACCTACCTTAGTTTAAAACTGGAAATATAAGACTGTTGAAGCTTATTGTAATGGAGATAATCTCAGTATTCATTAAGCACATGTTCAATTCTACAACGTGCATTATATCTACTTCATTTTATACATATTTATATTCAATTAATACCATTTCCATTAAATACTTATATCCTATTATTACCGTATATGTTAAATATTTCCCAAGATAATATATTTATTCATTTTTTCCTAAAAACTTCTATCTGTTTTATTCTGAACCTTTCACTTAATATCACTTCATGCTATGTAGCACAGCTTTGAATGTCATTCCCAACGAATTGGCAACACTGTAAAGGTACAGTTGACAGTCATGCTGAACGAGTTGTCAACACTGTAAAGGTAGGTCTGGACTCAGCTGCAGATCTCGGACATATATACATTCTAAGATACCTTTTTGTTTTCACACTCTACTATAGTGAGGTTCACTTATAATGACAGTGAAGAGAAGGGAGAACATAGTTGTCGGTTCTCTCCCTTCTATAGAGGATAGCTGGTACCAGTATATAATATTGGAGCCTGGTTTTCATTAGTAGAGTTAGTGGTAGAGTTTCCTGTATAAGTACTAACTATCTTGTGAATGGGGATGGGTATCGAAAGACAAAACATTGATGTTTTTTCCATCCTAACATCGATAAGTGAAAAACATCGAACAGTAAACATTGATGTTAAAAACATCGATGTTTGATGTTGAAACATCGATGTTTTTAAACATCGATGTATCGATACCCATCCCTACTTGTGAACTCTTCCAATGAAATCGTTCATGGTAGAGTAGTCTTGGTGGAGAACTAGTTTATAGTAGAGTATGACCAGTTACTCGACCACTAACTCTACTAGTGAAAACAGGCTTAACTGTTCATTAAAATGATCAATTAAAACAAGTCATCAACAACTCTGGTCATCAAGAGAATACTTTCAATGATTGTATTTTCAATATTGACAAACTTTTTTGTTGATTAATCACATTCTCATATTGTTGAAAACCCGATCTGGCAACGTAGCAGGGCTAGAAAAGAATAGCACCATATGCTTTTTCGAATGATAGACAAGAATAGCAACACCAATGTTGATTGAACACTGCCACATCTATAGTGAGGTCCACGTTATAATGGCAGTGTTTGATTAGCAATGGTATTGCTATTCTTGTCTATCATTCAACAAAGCAGATAGTGGTATCCCTTTCTCGCTTTGCTCTGTTGCCATATCGTCTTTCAACAATGTAGAATTAATAATTAATTGAAAAATATTTCATCTTAATTATGAAGATTCATTAAGAAATTATTGGAAAATATAATTTAATTTTATAATTTTAAAGGGGAATGAACAGTTAATATTACATCAATAAACCTGTATCAGCTACCGTCTATAGAAGGCATTGACAAGACAGAGGATCGACAACGTTGTTCTCCTATCTCCACTGCCATTATAACGTGGACTTCACTATATATACTATAGCTATGTATAGCATGTATATAAAATGCATAGCTATGTAAGCTATAGCTATATTACATCACTATAGATATATCCATCCATCGCTTTCTATAGTAGATAGGTGAGATTCAAAATCATTTGAATCATTGAAATTTTTCGAAAATAGTACAGAATGCTTTTTATTTATTATGAGACACTGTACCTTAAATGATTAATCTATTCAATTGTAAAAATCTCCACTTATCCAGGAAAAAATCTAAGGGACAAGAAGTAGAATTATTTTCAATAAATGCTTGAAAATTTAACGTACCTTGACTGATGCATTTATTTGTTTGAAAAACTTCTCTACTCCTCCAGAAAAAAATAACTTTTGATAAAGTTTGATATTTTAATAATACTGAACTGCTCTTACAGAAAAGTGTGTTCTCTTTCGAAACTCTGAAATCCTAAAGACCGAAGCTGATGAAATTGCATGAGAAGTGATGCAGCTGTTGCCAACATAACAGTTGAAAATTTCTTACCACCTCTACTGTACCAACCTGATCTAGTTTCACCCTTATCTGATCTACGATATCAATATTGTTGTTTGATAATGTATATTTTATTCACCAACAAGTTATCTTCCCATGTTTTGATTATTAATTTTCATAATAGAGATAGAAAAGTCTGTTAGTGTTAGGCAACAATTCGGTGTTGCTAGATAAGGATAGAGCCATCTGCTTTGCACAATGACAGACAAGGATAGCAACACCAATGTTACGGTGATCAGATTATGACTTGAGAAGAAGAAGATGAAGAAGAAAAAGAGAAGATGATGAAGAAGATAACGTGAATCTCTTTTTTGGTAGAATATAACGTGAATCTCATTATTAGGGCCCTGTTGCACAAAAGCCTGTTAAATTTAATAGTGATCAATCACACGAGAACCAATCAAAGAAGGCTTTTTTGAAACAGAGTACGAGATCAATGCTGTCATTGTCAAGTCTATTGTTAACCCATATTTCCAATGATTGAATTATAATTATTGAACGAAAATCCAAATTAAATGCTGTAAATCGCCCCAAAGACTTCTGCTACTGCAAAATTCGATGAGAGCTACTATCCAAAAATTGTTTGCCAGCCCGGGAATCGAACCCGGTACCTCCCAATTGCGAAAGACAACTTGCAGTAGCAGAAGTCTTCGGGGTGGTTTACAGTATTTAACTTTAAATTTTCGTTTGATAATAATAATTATTATTTATTGATTAGCATTTCAATAAATTCAATTTCTCATCAATTTCCAATTTATCGAATTTCTTGTTGATTGAAAAACTAGTCAAATTATGTTGTTGATTTACTTGCTTTTGTGTTATCCAATATCTTTATTGGATTTCTTGTTTAACTTGATTGAATTTCTTGATTAACTTGATTGAATTTCTTGATTAACTTGATTGAATTTCTTTATTATCTTTATTGAATCTTTTGATTGAATTTCTATTTCCTTTATCGCCCGTGGACTGCCGGGCTGAATAGAATTGCAGTCCTAGCCAACCTTATATCCCAAGGTGCTACAGTGGTAAAACCCCACCAAAAAGCCGGCTATCCTTTTCGGAAGATAGAAAGAAACCTCCAATCAATAATTTTCCGATTCTGATCCATGTCAATTTTCATTTAAAATGTGAATTTCTAATGAATTTGTTGAAAAAAGTCATAAAAGATTCTAAAAAAATCCGTTGATAAGCTCTGAATGAGCTTTCAACTTGAGCATGAGCTTTAACTTAGTTTTGAGCTTTCAACGTTTTAACTTCAGTGTTAACTTTAGATTAAACTTCATAGTTAATCCTCAGATTGCATAGCTATCAAATGGGTACCTACAATTTTCAAATTTACTGAAAATTCAGGAGAGGTCTCTTTCTATTTTTCACCTCTATTCCTCTTCTAGTCTCATTTTTCTTCCCTCTTCATTCCTTTTTCTTTTCCTCTTTTATTTTCATTCCCTTCCCATTATCATTTCCTCCTCATTCTCCTTTTCTTTCCTATTTCATTTCATTTTCTCTTCCGGTTTCTTCATTTGAATTTCAGTTTCCGGAATTTTTTTCTTTGCGCTCAAATTTTCACAAAGCTTCCCGAAGATTTCTTCAATCATAACCCATGCACAAGCCTAGTGCTTACGTGGGTATCATCCTCATCGAAAAATATTCCATGGTGAAAATAGCTTATAACTACAAACCTTTTTCTTCTATACGGTAGATAATCTATGCAGAAGCGTAAGGCTCATGTGTGGAGGGGGTCATCCTCAAAACTTCTTACCATACTTGTTTTTTGTAGATAATCCATGCACAAGACCAAGGCTTATGTTAGTAGCATCCACACCAAAAAAATTCATTGTAAAAATCGCTTGAAACTTTTTGTTATAGATAACATCATCCTCATGAAAATGATATTTATTGTATAAGTCGCCCAAAACTATAAATAAATTTATCGTCTTCTCTGTAGATAACCCCACGTACAAGCTTATTGCTCATAGAGGCATCATCATCATCAGAAAATATTTCGTGTAAAACCCTTGAAACAAGCTTATTCTGATTCTATAGATAATCCACGCACAAGCCTGAGGCCTTTTGGGAATCGTCCTCAACTGAATGAATATTTCATTTACAAAACTTTCAATGGTATGATCATATTTACTCAATGTACCCTTGAAACTCCTGATTCTATCAGATAGTCCACGCACAAGCCTCAGGCTTTTTGGGAATCGTCCTCAACTGGATGGATATTTAATTTACAAAACTTTTAAAAGTAATATTTTCTCAAGTATCACCCTTATCCACACAAACAAGTCTAAGGCTTATGTGGGAATAAATAAATATGATTCTATTGTCGTTACATTCTTAGAACAAAATTTGTTCATTTAATGAACAACTAATTTTCAAGTACTAAATACAGTATGATAAAAGATAATATCAGAATCATACTTAACGTAAAATATCTTTCATTGATTGAGAAATCACCTTGATTCTATCAATTCGTACCGTAGTTCATTTGTTGCTCACGCACAAGTCTATGGCTTAAATGGGATCTGTCCTCAGCGATATAAAAAACCTTGTATCTATAGAACCGCTTTTAATTCTACAAATATTACTGTTCTATCAGGTTTCATCTTTGAAATTTTTTACAGTAGTTTCTCTATTGCTCACACAGAAGTCTAAGACTTATGTGGGCTTTGTCCTCAGAATTCAGAATCTCCACAGAACCGCTTTTAATTCTACAAATATTACTGTTCTATCAAGTTTTATCTTTAGTTTTTGACAGTAGTTCCTCTATTGCTCACGCACAAGTCTAAGACTTATGTGGGCTTTGTGGTCAGCATTCAGAACCTCTACAAGAACTGCTTATATAATTTAACAAATATTACTGTTCTATCATGTTTGATATGTAACCTTATTTACATTTGGGAGAGGAATAGCACAAGGTTACATTATTTTTCTCTCCCTATCATTTATTGTATGAATCATTAAGGTTTCATCTTTGAAGTTTTCGACAGTATTTCTATTAGTTTGAAAATTGTTGTTGATCAATTATAAGAGCCAAAATATAATGATGGTAGAATGTGAATTGTGACATACTGTGGAATTGTGTATGCTTGCTTGTTAACTCTGTCATACCCCATTCCAACAGTAAATTGATAAATTCTCAATAAACTTATTCATCTATTTATTAGAATCTATTCAATTAAATGTTATCAATTTCCAATCTACCATCCTTATTAATATTCTGGCTTGGCTCTATCACATCAACTAGATCTGATTAGATAATATTCTCTCAGAAAAATGGATTAAAATTGAGGTCTCTGTACATTATTATTGTAACTATCAGGTAACCCGTGCTCCGGATGGTTGTAATTAAAATAGATTGATAAAATGAAAACTAGACCTACCGAAATCTTGAAGAATTTGAAATAGGCCTATAACCGTCCTCGGTGTATTGAGAATCTATGGGTAAAATTTCAAGTTAATCAGTTGAGTAGTTGAGACGTGATTATGCGTCATTCGTGAGTTTCATATCCCGTACGTGTATAAGCCAGTTCTTTCCTTTATTATAATATAATCATATTCTTATCTGTGATGTTTCAACTTCAATGATCCTGGAATTACAAGGGTGATACTTGAGAAAATTGTTTATCCATTGTTCATACTTGGTAAAGTAGGTAAAGAGTAGTTAACAGTATAGGTGCTATAGGTTTAGACTATTTGAATGATAACCTATTTTTGGACAATTTCTATCTAAATTTGGGAAAGGAACAGTTTTGGGCTTTAAGCCTGTTCTTCCTTTCCCAATCATTCATAGTTGAGAATTATATTGTACCTATCAATGTATAAATAAATGAACAACTTTTCATTCTTGAATGAGGAAATAGAATGCCTTAAATTCATACTTTTTTAAATGAGGGTGATGCCCACATGAGCTCTAGGCTTGTGCGTAGGTGATGAGGCAGATAATAATTGATTGATTGATTGAGTACTTTATTTATGTAGATTACAATATATACTGGCTTATACACTTATATACAATAGCTTACAATACAGCAAAATTATAGATGAATTTACATAATATAGACTAAGAAAATAATTATTGAACTGTATATGATATGAAAAAGTAATTTGTAATATAATAACTATAGATAATTATATTGTTATGCATCTACATAAATTGGCGGAGCTTTGGACACATCAATGTCCATTCTTCGGAAAGAATATTAAAAATATCCTCCCCACTAACTCTCTACCAAAATAATGAGAGATGAATGGACCTATAGTCTTAGGTGGGTTCCGAACCAGTTTTCTTCAGCAGTTTCCCTTTTGTTTACTAATTCACCAACTCTATTTTATCAGAGTGTGTAGAGAAATCTTCCAAACCAATCATATTACAGCCTTCTATTTGAATTAATATCCACCTTATTACATGGTTGTTTTTTAACATCCCCGCCAAATAAAGAATCCCATATCGAATTGATAAGATTCTGCTTTTCTTTTTGTCTATCAGTTGACAAACTATTACTTTGCATGTTTTAACATGATTTTTTTCAGCTAATTTTGAATTGAATACATTCTAATATTTTAAAATAATGATGAGAGTTATGGAAAAGGTAAGAGTATAACTCTATTAACCAAACACTTGGGTAAAAACCTGTTTGAAGATCAGTTAAAGAGTATATTGAAGGATGCTTCTTGATGTGGAACTCGAATTTCAAACTATTAACTACTTTCAGCCAACGAAGAAACCTGTAAATATTTAAGAACTGGAATTTTTGATAACCAAACTTTTGGGTTTACTTGATGTAACTTAGATTGACAGACGTTTTGATTGGAGTATCACATCTTACTAACCAATCATTGTAATTATATAGTTTTAGGTGGGTTCCCAACCACCTTATTATTCATTTGATTTAAAAAAATATCTTTCTACTTATTGTTCCCACAGTCTTATTCTCAAATGACAGAAAGTAAATTGTGTACGGTACTTATATTTTTATTTTCTCACTGAATTTGTTTCTTAAAAATTTATATGATTTTTTTCACCCACGCCTTACCCATCTCCCTAACCTTATCCTAAATATTTCGATCAACAGAATTTTGTAGTATCTTACTTTATATGTTGCCAAGTTTATAGTTGCCTACTTTTAGTTTACTTGATATTCTTTCTTTTTCCAAAATTATTCAATTTTACTTATGCTTCTGAAGTCTTATGTTAATTAGGTACCAATTTTACTGGTGAATTTCTTCTGAATTGTTATGCTAAATACCAATCTACTACTAAATTTCATTAGCATCGAATCAATTCACATGGATTCTTATCTAGTATATTCCTAATTTTTAAGAAGGCTTTTTTATTTGAAACTAAATTGATGGATCAAGGTCTATTGAAACCTTGATTTATTGACCTATTTATAGACCTTGTAATCGATAAATCAAAACTTGATGAACCGATCAATCTATTAGTCAAAACTCTTGATTATTTTAATTACATCCAAAACTGTCTCTCATACTGTGCCGTTGTTACTCTCCCACCCCAACAAAACAGTAATAATAGACATTAGTCGACAGTAATCAGCTATAGAATAGTGATCTGTTTTTGAATATTTTCAACGACACTACAGTCTATTTTTTTAATATTAGTTATTAAAACTAGTACTTACTGTGGAGCGCTTTCGGATTAGATACTAGACTATTGTGACTTTTAAAATAGTTCAAAAACGGGTTATTATTACTTGCAGTTTGTCATGGTTAGTGAAATAGATGAGTATTGTCATGGTTAGTGGAATAGATGAGTATAAAATAGTAATAAGTCATGAATAGTGAATGAAATAGATGAGTATAAAATAGTAATAATAGACACTAATCGGCTACTTTACCCCAACAAATAGACAGTAATAGGCTTGAGTTGACAATAAATCTGCTAGAAACTTGAAACATAGAAGACCCATACCATGGGTGATCTTCTTTCTCTATGGTAGAATGCTCTTCAAGATGATTTTCAACGTAGTTTGAATGGAGAAAAATTCATTTTCAGACAACGCAAGGTAGGTGGTTTTTATTATTCTGTAGATTTGTAACATTTGACTTCCTAATTTGTCGAGATTCATAATTATTCCTCTATTGATTGAATTTTAATTAGGCTAGAAATTTCATTTATTCCTCTATTGATTAAATTTAAAAAATTATCTACTGCATTCTTTCAATGTTTGTTGATGAATAAAAGTTTCAATACCTTCAAACAATTTGCTCTTTGAATTTCTCAAGTCTTTAATTAGTGTCTTAAGTCTTTTAAGACACTTGTCTTAAGTCTTTTAAGACACTTGTCTTAAGTCTTTTAAGACACTTGTCTTAAGTCTTTTAAGACACTTGTCTTAAGTCTTTTAAGACACTTGTCTTAAGTTTTCGTGTCTAATTATGATTCTCAAGTCTTTAATTAGTCGAGTGGATCAGATGCTGGCTTTATTATTCAGAGGCCCGGGTTCAAATCCCGGCCCGGGCCAAGATATTTATCTCGGGCCACTCCCGTGTTTCGGATGGACACGTTAAGCCGTCGGTCCCGGCTGCCTAAAAAGCAGTCGTTAGGTCATGTCAGAGGCCCTGAAATTGATCAGTTGCGACCTGAAAACTCTGACACCAGACCTGAGCCAGCCAGGTCACTCGATATTATTATTATTATTTATTAGTGAATGATTGAATTTCATTTTTTATGTCCTACATATAAATTGAATTACTGCCTTTATTTTCCTAGAGAGCGAAGTTAGGGCGCAGTCGGGTTGCAGTTAGTCATATTGAAGAATAATTTGATGGAGAACAAATATGCTCTAGAAATTATGCTTGATGTTGAAAATAAACATTCATATAAATAAAGCTTACAGTTGTAAATGAATATTTATGTGCTGTATTGTTGAATCTACACCCTTTGAATTTACTTTTTACCTTTGCTCTTGAAGATTTCTTCAATAATTGATTCAATTTCATTATTAAATCTATAGTGAGGTCCACGTTATAATGGCAGTGTTAGACAGTTGACAGCGCTACCTCTTTCTCGCTTTGCTCTGTTGGCTACTTTACCCCAACAAAACAGTAATAATAGTAGTCTATAGTAATCGGCTAGAAGTTTGGAACTTAGAAGATATCCCATGGTATGGGTCTTAGGAAGGTGATGCATATTATTTTGTAAATTTGTGATATTTGACCTTCTCATTTTGTTGAGATTTATAATTATTCCTTTATTAAAACAAATTTTATTTAAAATTTTAATTACTCCTCTATTGATAAAATTTTGTTGTCTACTGCATTCTTTCAATACCTTCAAACAATTTGTTCAATCAGTTTTACTATTACGAATAACTTGATAAATGACAATATAGCTCTTGTAAATTTCATAAATTATAGAGAGGTCCACGTTTATAATGGCAGTTTTTGATTAGCAATGGTATTGCTATCCTTGTACCTATATCATTCAACAAAGCAGATATCGCTATCTCTTTCTCACTTTGCTCTATTGCCAGATCGTCTTTAAGCAATGTAGAGAATATATGATTAATTAATTAACAAAATATCTCACGTTAATTTCAAAGGCCATTATAATTTTGAACGAGAATGAGCAATAATTATTATTACATTAAAAAACCTGTATCAATGTTGCTCTGCTATCTTTTCTCACTGCCATTCTAACGTTGACTTCGCTATAGTAATATAATCCCTCACTATAGTAATATAATCAAGTCATATGCTGTCTTTGTTGAATCTTTACCCTTTCTCTTGATTTATTCAATTATTATAGGACTTGCTATGATAGATTCACTGGTTCAAATTAATTATAAATTGTATTTGCTAATGCATAACTGTAATAATAATTATAAAAAAAGAAAACATCTGCAGTCAATCTTTAGTAGCAGAAGTCTTCATGGTAGTTGGAAGCATTTGAATAAGCCCAAGGTACAGTCTTTGTAATAATTGGATAGAAAATAAATTTGAATTGAATATTACCTTGCTCTTCATCTTTTGAAGGTGGCGTCTTTTCTGGTTTCCCTTTTTTGGCGTATGGGGCTTCCCCTCTCTGCAGATGTTTCTTTTGAGTTTTGATTTTCATTTTCACTGAAAAATTATCGCTATCTCTTTCTCACTTTGCTCTGTTGCCAGATCGTCTTTAAACAATGTAGAATATATGATTAATTAATTAACAAAATATCTCACGTTTAACATAAAAGTCCATTATAATTTTAAACGAGAATGAGCAATTAATATTACATCAATAAACCTGTATCTACGTTGCTCTGCTATCTTTTCTCACTGCAATTTTAACGTTGACCTCACTATAGTAATATAATCAAGTCATATATTATATAGTATGCTCCAGCAATTTCGCTGTAGTGTTGGAAATAAATTGATGTGCTGTCTTTGTTGAATCTTTACCCTTTCCCTTGATTTCTTCAATTATTATAGGATTTATGATCTTTGAATCAAATAGTTTAGTATTAGTATCAATTTCGTATTTTCTTGCTATGATAGATTCACTGGTTCAAATTATATTGTATTTGCTAATGCATAACGGTAATAATAATTATAAAAAAGAAAACATCTGCAGTCAATCTTTAGTAGCAGAAGTCTGCATGGTAGTTGAAAGCATTTGATTTTGAATAAGCCCAAGGTACAGTCTTTGTAATAAATGGATAGAAAATAAATTTGAATTTAATATTACCTTTTGAAGCTGGCGTATTTTCTGGGTTCTCTTTTTTTCGTATGGGGCTTCCCCTCTCTGCAGATGTTTCTTTTGAGCTTTTGATGCTTCTTTTCATTTTCACTGAAAAATTATGAAAGTTGCTTGATCATCTTTCCAATAATTATCTCAAAATAATGTTGGTTTGATTAATGAAAGTCAAAATGTATGAGAATCTTCATGTCGATTTTGATATTTGAATTGCTTGAAACCATTTGGATATGCACTTGAAACTTTTGATTCATACTGATAGTTTATAATTGTTTGAGTTTAGTTTATAGGGTTAACTGACCACTAACGGTAGGACATTTGTCAGATTTCGCACTATGCATTGTGTTCTTGTCCCAACTTGTCGCGTTAGTGCGCAAGTCACTTTGTCATCGGTCCACTTTCACTGTGTTTTCTGCAGTTCACGGATTACATCAGTTTTTTGTCATGCTACATTTGTACATTAATTTTATTGTACATTTTGGTATTATTTAATATTATTTTGGAGTATTTCCTACCGTGTCTAGACGTTTTTTACGCATATCTTTTTCATCGACGTGGCTATGCGTGGCTTCTTGCAGCGCGGTTCGTGCAGGCACTTTCCTGGTTTCCTTCTACACACAGCAATGGCGTAACAGTTCACATCAGCTTTTTTCCGTTCTTCAATCTTCGTCGCTTTCAATTCAAAACTTTCAATTCTCAGTTTTAAATTCATGTTTATTCAACGTAGAATGTTTCTTCCAGTGCTTTGATAAAGTTTCAGTATTTTCGGTTCGTTAGTTTGTGAAATATCTTCAATCTCAGTATTTGGTATGTCAGAGCACGTTTCATTCGTCACGATTATTTCGAATTTTTATCTTCAATCCAAATTATTCACTTCTCAGTGTGAGAACTCAAACCATTTTTATATTACTGATTATGAAAATCAAGTTTCCAGAACATTCAACATTCAGCAACAAGTTTATGATTGAACTGTACATGCATTTAGCGGTAGGCATTTTTGGTAGGGCTTGAGGCCCAATTTCGCATTCATTCGTTTCATTGAAGTAATTCTGGTCTCGCGGGACATTATTACTGGTGTGTTGCTTGCATTCCAAGATCACACTCTCATCATTTCACGGTGCAGTCAGACGTTCTGCTCTGTATCCGTTTTTGTTAGGTTAGTCAACTAGCTACCTAATCATTCATTGCTAGATCGAAGTATTAGCAATTTTCATGTCTACCCCGTAGATGGTGTATCAGTTTCAATCAGTTCTTTTAGTGATCTACGAACATTTGTTACATTTCATTCACCATGCCAAGCATTTGGATGGTTGTCTATTCAGACATTCACTTAGCTTCAGTGTTGTGATTTTTGGCCGTAGCCAACTCAATTAACTTTGCATTTCATTCACCGTGCCTAACTTTTGGACGGTTCATTCAATTCAAATTCAGTGAATCTTCAGCTACGTTACTTTCAAGTTTATGTGTTGCATATCTCAACTGTGTCACACCGTCATTGTGTCAGTCTTGCCCGTATTGCACTGACAATAGTTAACCTGACATTACCCACTCATCGCTGTGTCGCCGTCGTTCCTGTGTCGTCACCACTGAGCCATCGCTGTTGGCTATCCTGATTCGTCAACATTCCAGTCCGGAGTCTGTCGCTCGGATTGATTCTTGTCCTGCCTGCGGGTCATCCTAGTCGCCGCTCTTCATGGTTCGCCGTCCAGTCCAGCTCCGGTAGCTCGCTCTGGTCCGCTCCATTTCGTGGGTCCATCCAGGTCTCCACCTTCGTCCGGTATCATCGAGGGGGTCTCGATGTACTGCCCATCCAATTCAAGATTGGATCTCACGCTCTTCATGCATTTGATAAGTATTCTGTATCAATTTTGAATCATTATCAGCATTTTTCATTATTGTTCAATTGCCTTGTTTGTTTAATTATTATTTGACCTTTTCAGGGTTTACTTGGAATTATTTATTCTAAAGTCGCGATTCCCATTTGTAGACACAACTTTTTACCAATATTTTTGGAAGTATTGCAAGTATTTGTATTTTACATTTTTCATATTGACTTATTTAAATATCGATCAACTTCCAATTAATTTTTTGTTGACTTATTATTCATATTTGACTTATTATATCAAGCATTAAGATTTAGTCTAGGCCATTGTCAATTACGTTCTTGAATACAGTGTCTGTTTCATTTCACTGTACTACCTATTTTATATTGTCTTTAAAATTATTAATTACATTGAATATATGCTTTTCAATTGACGTTCAACTCATGATTATTTAGTGTATCTAATAAAAGCTAGCCAGAACTACAAAGGTTTTAATTTCCTGAAAGCATTCGTTTTTTTGTTACATTTAGTATTTATATTTAATTGTTCTTTATTGTCAAACTACATTTACCTTTTGTATTTTTTGCGATTACTCATTGACCTGACTTTTCTATTTTACTTATTGCCATTTGAAAGTTTATTTTCTCTTTGAATTTATTCATTAACTCATTACGGAGCATTACATATAGTAGTTTTGTACTTGTTCATTAGTCACAAATTGTTTTGTTTACTAGGAATTTGGTCTAGTATCTAAATTAAATTTTCCTGTTATCAAGTCAGCATTTATCAATTGACAATCTCAATTTTTTACTATGTATTTTTTATTGTTTTGTACTCCTGACTATTGAGTCAATTATTCGTATCTCGTCAGTCAACTGCCCTGTGTGGCATTTCCTAAATTTAAGACAATATGTCACGTTTCTCAAAGTATACAATAAATCTATTGAACTGTTTTACTTAAACCTTACTTTTATTTGGCGTCTTTCCCAGCTACCAGTTTTTTTTATAAATTATCATTCATTTTTTAGCATGTTGGATTTGTGCAGTAGTACAATAAATATACAATTCATACATTTTAACAATTTTTATTTACAAAAGCATTTCTTACAGTCCACTATTATTTCATTCAGTGGCACAAATCACACATGTTAAAATGGTCCTCCTTCGGCCAGATCAAGGCCAGTGACCTGGGACAACTCATTATCTAATGACCTCTGATCAACTCAAACTTTTTTAAATTTGTAAAAAAAAAAAAAAAAAAAAAAAATCATCCTGATCTTTAACATTGACGCCTTAGTTTAGGGTCCAATTTTTGACATTAACTATTGTATTAGCATTGTTTGTATTAATAGATTCTCATTCATTTCAAGGTTAACTGGACCCCAGACAAGCACGCTGCGCTCGTGTTGGTACCAGTCTCTCAAGACCTGAATCATTGTAAGCTGCCACACTGCATCCTGTGCACAAGTTGCTCGAGCGCCACCATTATCACTTGCTTGGTGTCACATCACTCAGTTCATTTGGCTCTCCACACAAGCCTTGGTGACACATCTTCTTGCAAACGTTTGCGCTTTAAACGTGGGCACACGCACAACTACAGTTGGCAGCATTTTAGGGTCGCAAGTATTCTAATTTTAAGTTGTAGTAATCTTTGTAATCATGGCTACTGAAGTTCTTCCAACTGATATCTCGGCGCTAATAGCAAAGAGAAAAAATCTGTTTGATCACCTACAGTGGCTCATTGATCAGTTTAATTTTGAAACGCCTAGAAATCAGCTAGAATATCATGAATTAATCACTGTCAAAGAGGAAATTGATACCCTTCGACACGCCTATGTTAATATCAAGGATAGCTTAGACGAAGGGGATCCCAATGGAGACAAAACTATTCATTATGAAATTTCAAAAATTTTTATTAACATTACTTCTAGAATCAAGGCCAATCTGGCAGCCTTTGAAGAGGCCAATAGGGTTCTCGTTGAACCTGCATTAGTGCATGCCCCCACTCCACGACCTATTCAATTTTCACAAGGTTTCAAATTACCAGAAATACCATTACCTCGTTTTAATGGTGATTTTGAAAATTGGTTGAATTTTCGTTCTGCATTTACTAGTATTATAGTTGATAATGATTCAGTTGATAACAGTGCAAAGTTTCAATATCTCAAACAGGTATTATCCGGCGAAGCGTTGAATAGAATCGCCAATGCACCACCAGGTGATTTCACTTTAGCTTGGAATTTGTTGAAAACCAGGTACGACAATCCAATACTTATTGCTGATCGACATGTTTCGGCAATCTTGAACCCACCGCAACTCAATTCAAAATCAGCACAATCTTGGCGCAGTCTTATTGACCATCAAAAAACAAACATTTTTGCTTTAGAAGCACTTGATTTAGGTATAGATGTTAAAGACCTTCTGTTCATGTATGTCACTGTGTCTCGTTTTGATATTGCTACCCTACGTGATTGGGAGCGATACAACTCTACTATGGATGATGTTTCTATTGACAATCTCTGGAACTTTATGGAGTCCCAACATAAAGTGTCACAAGCTGTGTCACTTAATTTGAATCACTCAGCTCAGGTCAATCCTAGGGCTAACCAGCAGCAGCCCAGCAGATCGGCAGCTCTTTCTTTCAACTCTAACAATCGTAGTATTGGAACATCCAATTCATCATTCAACAACAGTCGCAGTACTGCTACACCCAATTCGGTATTTCAACGTCCCAATGCTTGCTTGTATTGTAACAACTCAGCACATTCTGTCTTCACTTGTTCTCAGCTGTCAAATCTACAGCCACAAGCTCGTGTTGACGCAGTACGCAAAAAGCACTTGTGCTTCAATTGTCTCCGCCCATTTTCAACAGGACACCAATGCTTTGGTGCATGTAAGCAGTGTGGCAAGGCACATCATTCCATTTTGCACGGTGCATCATTTCAATTTACGTCATCTGGCTCTAAGGCTACAGCAAATGCCAACAGTGTTCAATTAAGGAATACTACAATTTCCTCCAACAGCAGTCGTTCAGCACATCTTCACAGCTGCAGTTGTGGTTCACAGCCGGCAGTCAACCTCCGCACGTCGCCGCTCGCTTCATCATCAGTTGTCGCATCTACTTCTGAACAGTCATTGAATTCAACTGTAGAGTCATCTGCTAGGTCGCCGATTCCAGCCGCTGGTCAAGTAGTTAGTAATTCCAGTCACACATATGATGGCAACAAAAATTCAACAGTATCCATCATGCCTACTGCAGAGGTAGTAGTCTATAATAAGGTTGGTCAACCTATTTTGTGTCGCACGTTGTTGGACACAGGTAGTGACACCTGCTTCATTTCCAAACATCTTGCTTCACGGTTGTCTTTAGTTTCAACTTGTCATAACAATACTATACATACAGTTTCTGGCATCAATACAGCACCGATGTATTCCACATCTGTGGAAGTGTTTTCTTCTGATCGCACATGGTCTAGAAAGGTCTCTTGCATTATTGCCGACAAAATTACACCCAGTCTTCCACCAGTGGGAATTGACATGTCAAAACTTAGTTTGCCCACTCACATTCAGCTTGCTGATCCTGCTTTTCACCTTTCTCAGGGAATCGATCTTCTTTTGAGCGTTTCAGTCTATGCTTCCATATTGACATTCGGTAAAATTCAAATTTCATCTGACTGCATTTTGCAAGGCACCAAACTAGGTTGGGTGGTTTGGGGTGCTGTCTTGTCCACGCACTCATCTCAGATAGAACCTTCTGTTCATTCCAACTTCATTTCTACTTGTGAGATTTCCAATCAGATGGAAAAATTTTGGAAGCTTGAAGAAGTTCTTCCTAAGGACAATCTAACAGCTGAGCACCGAAAGATTGAACAGCATTATCTTGCCAATGTCGAGCGTGCCTCAGACGGCAGATTTTCTGTGGCTCTTCCCAAAAAAGAGTCATTTCACACTCTAGGTCAATCTCGTTTCCAAGCTCTTAACCGTTTCCATTCACTGGAAAAAAGATTGGCTGTTAATCCTGAATTGAAGGAGCAGTATACGGCATTCATGGATGAGTATCAATCATTGGGACACATGTCTCCAGTTTCACCCTCAACCTGGAAGGAGATTTCATCGAATGTAATCATTTCACAGCCTAAAATCTCGCTTGTCACTTGTTCAACAACTTCATTGTTTTCAGATTTATCGTCAAAAATTTCATCATATCACAAATTAGTTCGCATTGCTGCTTACATTCTTCGTTTCATTCATAATTTGAAGCATTGCCGTGAACCAGCATCTCAGCAATCTGTTGAACTGTCGGTTCAGGAAATTCAAGCTGCTGAATTGCGCATCATTCAAGACATTCAATCAGATGTTTTTGCCGACGATTTGAAATCTTTGCGTCAGGGTAAGGAGCTGCCCTCCAATAGTTCTATCAAGTCACTTTCTCCATTTATTCATACTGACAATCTTCTGAGAGTAGGTGGTCGTCTTCGGGAGGCAGATATTCCATTCGACTATAAACATCAAATCTTATTGCCAGCTAAACATAGGTTCACGCGTGCGCTCATTGTCTCATTTCATAGACGTCTTCAACATGCTGGCGTTCAGGTCACTATGGCCAGTATTCGACAACGTTTTTGGATACCATCCACCCGTCGCATCATCAAGAGTGTAATAAAGGGTTGCAAAATGTGTTTTCGTTTCTCTACGTTTCGTTCCGAGCAAATCATGGGGCATCTTCCCGCAGTTCGTGTACAACCGGATTTTCCATTTTATAATTGTGGAGTTGACTACGCAGGTCCTCTTTCAATTCGTCTTGGTGGCTCAAAGTCGCGCAATTTCTCCAAGGCTTACCTTGCTTTGTTTATTTGCATGGTAATGCGCGCAGTCCATGTAGAGGTGGTCTCCGAGCTTTCAACAAAGGCCTTCATTGCCGCACTCATCAGATTCTCTGCTCGTCGTGGCATCCCTTTTGCCATTCATTCAGACAATGCTACAACGTTTGTTGGCGCTCACAATGAACTCAATGAGTTACATGCATTTCTTTCAGATTCTGCTATTCAGTCTGAAATTCACAACTTTGCCGCCGTTTTCAACATTGGTTGGCATTTCATCCCTCCCAGGGCTCCTCATTTTGGAGGTCTATGGGAAAACGCTGTAAAAAATTTTAAACGAATTTTCAGAGTGGTCACTTTGAATAAGATTGAGCTTTCCACGCTGTCTGCACAGATTGAAGCTATCCTCAACTCCCGGCCTCTTGTGCCTCTGTCTGAGGACCCTCAAGATTTAGCATACTTGTCTCCTGGGCATTTTTTGGTTGGTCGTCCGCTCACCGCACTGCCGTTCCACACACCAACCACCACTCACATCGATCACCGTTCACGCTGGCGTCAGTTAGCACTGATCACTCAGGAACTCTGGGATCGTTGGTCTGCTGAGTTTCTAGTCACACTTCAAAGGAAGAGCAAGTGGAGCTCTGAATCTGAAAACCTGCAGATTGGTGCTGTGGTTATTCTCAAGGACACGGGTACGTCACCTTCGGTATGGAAACTTGCGCGCATCACGGCCGTTCATCCAGGGAAGGACAACAAGGTACGGGTGGTCACCGTTCGCACCGCATCAGGCACTTTCAAGCGGGCTATTTCTAGCATTGCACCGCTTCCACTCGACGAGGAATTTTCTGATTAATTCAGCATTGCTCATCCGACATAATCTCCGTTTCTTTTTTGTTCTCTCGTATGTCTCTCTTTTGAGACCCTGCAGGCCTCAAGGGGGCCAGGTTTATGTCAGATTTCGCACTATGCATTGTGTTCTTGTCCCAACTTGTCGCGTTAGTGCGCAAGTCACTTTGTCATCGGTCCACTTTCACTGTGTTTTCTGCAGTTCACGGATTACATCAGTTTTTTGTCATGCTACATTTGTACATTAATTTTATTGTACATTTTGGTATTATTTAATATTATTTTGGAGTATTTCCTACCGTGTCTAGACGTTTTTTACGCATATCTTTTTCATCGACGTGGCTATGCGTGGCTTCTTGCAGCGCGGTTCGTGCAGGCACTTTCCTGGTTTCCTTCTACACACAGCAATGGCGTAACAGTTCACATCAGCTTTTTTCCGTTCTTCAATCTTCGTCGCTTTCAATTCAAAACTTTCAATTCTCAGTTTTAAATTCATGTTTATTCAACGTAGAATGTTTCTTCCAGTGCTTTGATAAAGTTTCAGTATTTTCGGTTTGTTAGTTTGTGAAATATCTTCAATCTCAGTATTTGGTATGTCAGAGCACGTTTCATTCGTCACGATTATTTCGAATTTTTATCTTCAATCCAAATTTATTCACTTCTCAGTGTGAGAACTCAAACCATTTTTATATTACTGATTATGAAAATCAAGTTTCCAGAACATTCAACATTCAGCAACAAGTTTATGATTGAACTGTACATGCATTTAGCGGTAGGCATTTTTGGTAGGGCTTGAGGCCCAATTTCGCATTCATTCGTTTCATTGAAGTAATTCTGGTCTCGCGGGACATTATTACTGGTGTGTTGCTTGCATTCCAAGATCACACTCTCATCATTTCACGGTGCAGTCAGACGTTCTGCTCTGTATCCGTTTTTGTTAGGTTAGTCAACTAGCTACCTAATCATTCATTGCTAGATCGAAGTATTAGCAATTTTCATGTCTACCCCGTAGATGGTGTATCAGTTTCAATCAGTTCTTTTAGTGATCTACGAACATTTGTTACATTTCATTCACCATGCCAAGCATTTGGATGGTTGTCTATTCAGACATTCACTTAGCTTCAGTGTTGTGATTTTTGGCCGTAGCCAACTCAATTAACTTTGCATTTCATTCACCGTGCCTAACTTTTGGACGGTTCATTCAATTCAAATTCAGTGAATCTTCAGCTACGTTACTTTCAAGTTTATGTGTTGCATATCTCAACTGTGTCACACCGTCATTGTGTCAGTCTTGCCCGTATTGCACTGACAATAGTTAACCTGACATTACCCACTCATCGCTGTGTCGCCGTCGTTCCTGTGTCGTCACCACTGAGCCATCGCTGTTGGCTATCCTGATTCGTCAACATTCCAGTCCGGAATCTGTCGCTCGGATTGATTCTTGTCCTGCCTGTGGGTCATCCTAGTCGCCGCTCTTCATGGTTCGCCGTCCAGTCCAGCTCCGGTAGCTCGCTCTGGTCCGCTCCATTTCGTGGGTCCATCCAGGTCTCCACCTTCGTCCGGTATCATCGAGGGGGTCTCGATGTACTGCCCATCCAATTCAAGATTGGATCTCACGCTCTTCATGCATTTGATAAGTATTCTGTATCAATTTTGAATCATTATCAGCATTTTTCATTATTTGTTCAATTGCCTTGTTTGTTTAATTATTATTTGACCTTTTCAGGGTTTACTTGGAATTATTTATTCTAAAGTCGCGATTCCCATTTGTAGACACAACTTTTTACCAATATTTTTGGAAGTATTGCAAGTATTTGTATTTTACATTTTTCATATTGACTTATTTAAATATCGATCAACTTCCAATTAATTTTTTGTTGACTTATTATTCATATTGACTTATTTAAATATCGATCAACTTCCAATTAATTTTTTGTTGACTTATTATTCATATTGACTTATTATATCAAGCATTAAGATTTAGTCTAGGCCATTGTCAATTACGTTCTTGAATACAGTGTCTGTTTCATTTCACTGTACTACCTATTTTATATTGTCTTTAAAATTATTAATTACATTGAATATATGCTTTTCAATTGACGTTCAACTCATGATTATTTAGTGTATCTAATAAAAGCTAGCCAGAACTACAAAGGTTTTAATTTCCTGAAAGCATTCGTTTTTTTGTTACATTAGTATTTATATTTAATTGTTCTTTATTGTCAAACTACATTTACCTTTTGTATTTTTTGCGATTACTCATTGACCTGACTTTTCTATTTTACTTATTGCCATTTGAAAGTTTATTTTCTCTTTGAATTTATTCATTAACTCATTACGGAGCATTACATATAGTAGTTTTGTACTTGTTCATTAGTCACAAATTGTTTTGTTTACTAGGAATTTGGTCTAGTATCTAAATTAAATTTTCCTGTTATCAAGTCAGCATTTATCAATTGACAATCTCAATTTTTTACTATGTATTTTTTATTGTTTTGTACTCCTGACTATTGAGTCAATTATTCGTATCTCGTCAGTCAACTGCCCTGTGTGGCATTTCCTAAATTTAAGACAATATGTCACGTTTCTCAAAGTATACAATAAATCTATTGAACTGTTTTACTTAAACCTTACTTTTATTTGGCGTCTTTCCCAGCTACCAGTTTTTTTTATAAATTATCATTCATTTTTTAGCATGTTGGATTTGTGCAGTAGTACAATAAATATACAATTCATACATTTTAACAATTTTTATTTACAAAAGCATTTCTTACAGTCCACTATTATTTCATTCAGTGGCACAAATCACACACATTGTTGAGACTACTATCATTATAATGTCCTACCGTTAGTGGTCAGTTAACCCTATAAACTAAACTCAAACCATTATAAACTATCAGTATGAATCAAAAGTTTCAAGTGCATATCCAAATGGTTTCAAGCAATTCAAATATCAAAATCGACATGAAGATTCTCATACATTTTGACTTTCATTAATCAAACCAACATTATTTTGAGATAATTATTGGAAAGATGATCAAGCAACTTTCATAATTTTTCAGTGAAAATGTTATAGATTCTTATTAGATAGTTATAGATTGTTATCGATTCTTATTTAGAATAGACCTCAGTAGGTGTAGTTCTAAATAATTCTAGACAATAATAATGTCTTAAATCTATCAATACTTGAGGAAAGTTCAACAATTCATTTTGAAGAGGAAACTATAAGCTTTCCATTCATACCTAAGTTATTGCTTAAATACAAAAAATAAAGCTTCTGTCTCATTTTATACTTTTTGAATGTGATTTCTACAGAAAGCCCTTTTCCAGTCATCGAAATTGAACTATTTGTGATAAAAACAAAAAAAATCGTACCGACATAAAAATTACATACAATTGTTCAGAATTTAATGCAGAATTTTAATAAATATGTAACTCAAAATCAAAATATGCCGACAAGAGGTCCCTTTTCGCTTTCGGCCTCACAATTAGAGATGGAGAAACCGCCTCCACCTCCCTCTAGGAGGGCATCCTCGTCCTCGGTCAGGACCTCAGGGATTTCCATCTTGGAGACCGATGCGGCGGAGGTCGAGGGCAAGGGCTCCTCGGCTCTGCTAGGGCTTCGGATGTGGTGAGGCTGGATGTGGACGCCAGATCACGGTCTCGGCCTGTCCTCAGGTTGGGGAACAGATTGAAAAGCTCACGTGAGTTCCGGTAATCTGACTAATGGAATGTCTTCACCTTCCTCACTTTCTTTTTCTCCGATGAGGTAATACGATTCCAAAGAAAACTAACAGCTCATTAAATGGAGGAACAGTGAAGATAAAATGAGAAAAAGAATAAAAAAATGAAGTGATACAGTTAATCACAAAGGGAGAAACTAAACTGAGGAGCTAGAGGTGAAAGCAGTTAGGGGTTCCGTTCAGATTGGAGCAGAGCGGCCTGATGTTACCTGGTTGGGAACTAACGACAGACTGACTGTAGGGAGCTAGAGAATAATAGTGTCATATTCATGATTAGTATATCAAGTATATATAGCTAGTATAGTAATATTAGTGTAATAGTACTAGTATATAGTAATTTAGTATTCAATATTGATATATTAGTATTAGTGTCAATATTCAATATTAGAGTTGTTGGACTGATGTCCACTTACCAGAGTTTACGTTCACAGCAGCTTATATCAAATGTCGAGAAGTTGTAGAGGGTAACTTTGAAATTTATAGATAGAAAACAGCAGTTCATATCCAAAAACTACACTAGATTAAACTTGCCGACCAAAACATTGTCTACAAATAATGTTCAGTATAATTTTTCCATAAAACCAAGCGTTAATCTGTAATTCGAAGTTCAATAATTGAACTTATTATTGAAGCCAACTATGGGCTATTGAAATTGAAACATTTGAAAGCCAACTGTCAGCCTCAGCCAAGCAGAGTTGAGAAATTGAGAGCTGCGCTCATGCTACCTGGCGGCAGGAATTTGCACTAGACTGCTCACTTGTGGACAGCTTGCAGCATCTAGCGGCAGCAAATGTAACTATATTCAAATATTTTGAAGTACCGATAGTAACATATCGATTTGATTGAATCGATTCTTACTTTCGATGATAAACTTTTGAGGTTATGTTTTGATTTGATTTTCCTAGCATGCTTGACAGCAAGGTGTGTCATTATCTATTATTATTACTTGTAAAATCAGAGTACCGTGAATACGTGCTATAATATTTAGTTTATGTTGGTTCTGAAAGATGACTGAGATCAAGGAAGAAGACTGGTTCCTTCCAGAACAGAAATACGAATGTAACTACCTAAACTTGAAAGTTTTTTAGTTCTCTAATAATGTTATTTAAAACATTGTCATACATTGTTAATAACCTTTATTCAACATTGGTATATGGGCCGCAGAATCTAGCATTGAGACCTGCATTCGTCCTATATTCCTTGAGTAGGTTAGGTAGTACAGTACTTCATAATTAGGTAGTACATCATAATTCTTTGGTATATGGGCCGCAGAATCTAGCATTGAGACCTACATAGATCGATAGAGGTCAAGATGTAATGTTATAACAATGAACCGTTGGTTCATTCATTACTTGATGTCTTTGTCCTATATTCCTTGAGTAGGTTAGGTAGTACCGGTACAGTACTTCATAATTAGGTAGTACATCATAATTCTTTATGAATTATGAATTGGTCAAGATGTAATGTTATAACAAAGTGCAGCCAAAGAATTATGATGTACTACCTAATTATGAAGTACTGTACTACCTACCTACTCAAGAAATATAGGACAAAGACATCAAGTAATGAATGAACCAACGGTTCATTCGTTCATTTTTTGCTTTAAGGGACAGTTACTTAACTTTTGTTAAGTAACTAACAAAAATTAGTTTACTTTTAATCCAGATATAATGCCACGAGAACCAATCAGAGAAGCCTTCCTCTTGTGGAATTTAATAATGATTAAAATTTAACTGGTTTTTGTGCAACTGGGCCTAGAGCATAAAAATGAGACAAAAACATAAACAACTTACATTGAATCTGCTCCCTACCACCTTGATTTTCTTCTTCCGGCTGTTCCGGTAATCTGACTAAAGGAATGTCTTCACCTTCTGCTCTATTCTAGTGAGAAGGGAATAATTTCCTCACTTTCTTTTTTTTTGTTGTTCTCTTTTCTCTTCTTCTTTCCTTTTCAACTCCTCTTCTCTATTTTTCGCGAATACCATGCGTAAAATTTTCATGCCCCGGCTGTTTCTGTAAACAATAAGTGAATAATTATTACCATAAGAAAATCGTTTTGTATCAAATTTTGGTGTTGTAGACACTTACTCATAAGGGTTAAATGGTGGAAGATCGAAGCGCATGAACTTTCTCGTTTTTGGCAGTTTCGATTGGTATGGGGAGGAGGAAAACAATTTCGTTCATAGTATCTAAGAAGTAGTGTACCGAAATAGTATCTTACGTTACAAGGACGGGAAGGGGCCTTCTGCAGGCGAGAATGATGTTTCTAGTCGAGGCATTTAGTATTTAGTATTTTTTAGTATTTATTTAAATAGGTCCATAAAAGGGATCACTAAAGTGAAGCCCACTGGGACACGTCGAAAAATGTAAAAGAAAAACAACTTCCCGGAGGCAGAAATCAAATAAGAAAATAGGCACTCACCACACTGCTCTCCAACATAAAGAACTCACGGAGTGAGTACAGAGGGTGATCCGTCAGCAGGCTCCTCAGAGCCCCTCGAAACCGCACAGCAGGCAGATCCCTGGCCAACAGAGGCAGCCTATTATAGAGGCTGATAGACATATGAGCCAGACCAGTCCGAGTTCTGCCTGAGTCTACCCCTTGTCTCATACGGGTGGAAGCTCTGTCGGGTCACGAGCAACCCCACGTTTGCATGTGTTCTGCAAAGGGTATGAAGAACATAGAGGGAGAAGACGGTGAGGATCCTCTCTTTGATAAAGAGCGGGCGACAGTGGGCTAATCTACCAGCCCCACAAATAATCCTCAGGGCCCTCTTCTGGAGACGAAGGACTCGGGCGACATCTGTGGCTCCACCCCAGAGGGGGAGGCCATATAAAATCAAGCTCTGAAAAAAGCCAAAATAGCACATTTAAAGATAATGAGGTGGCACACTGTATTTGAGACCCCTCAGCAGGAAAACCACTCTGCTCAACCTGGCGCAGACTGTCTCAATGTGCTCGCCCCATGAGAGCTTCCTGTCAAGGGTAAACCCTAACAGTTTGACGGGGGCAAAATTGTATTCATTCCCATTTCTGAGACTGAACACAATAGACTGAGTTTTGTCTTCATTGAGGAGGAAGCGATTGGCAGAGAACCAGTCCGATGCAAATGCCCCAGTCTCCACCATAGCTGCCCTCAGTCCTCCCATCTCACGACCAGCATTGAAGAAGGTGGTGTCGTCCACCATAACAGGACAGGCCCCAGGACAGATCCCTGATCTCAGAGAGAACACCATTAGCCAGCACCGCCTGTCCGCGACCCCCCAGGTAGGCCTGAATCAGGCGTACCAGTACAGGCGTTAGCCGAGACTAGAATTTTATTCGAGCACTGCAAAAGACATTCACGTCCAAGTAAAGTACACTATTTTTTGTCATAATAATAATCTAAAGAACAATAATTGGGAAATAGAAAACATTAGCCTACCTGCTTGTTCTACATGCATTCTACAAACATAACCTAGTAACCTATTCCGAATCAGGAATTTTGTGGAAGTTGACAAAACTTCCACCTGGAGCACTGAAAGAGTTTTTTGTAGCAGTTTTGCTGTTCCTATTTCGGAACTATAGTGAGGTCCACGTTATAATGACAGTATTTGATTAACTTTGGTGTTGCTATCCTTGTCTATCATTCGATAAAGCAGGTAGTACTATCCTTTTCTAGCTTACATCTTGACCTCTATCGATCTATGTAGGTCTCAATGCTAGATTTTGCGGCCCATATACTAAAGTGCAGCCAAAGAATTATGATGTACTACTTAATGAAGTACTGTACTACCTAACCTACTCAAGGAATATAGGACGAAGACATCAAGTAATGAATGAACCGACGGTTCATTCATTCATTTTTTGCTTTAAGAGACAGTTGGACAGTTACTTTAACTTTTGTTAGAATTTACTTTTAGAGTTTACTTTTAATCCAGATATAATGCCACGAGAACCAATCAGAGAAGCCTTCCTCTTGTAGAATTTAATAATTTAACTGTGTTTTGTGCAACTGGGCCTAGAGCATAAAGAATGAGACAGAAAACATAAACAACTTACATTGAGTCATTTGTGTCTGCTCCGTACCACCTTCATTCTCTCCTTCTTGTTCCGGCAATCTGACTGATAATGGAATGTTTTCACCTGCATGAAATACAATTTCCTGACTTTCTTTTTGTGCTCTCTTTTCTTCTTCCCTCCTCTTCTCTATTATTGTGTCAGTTGTCTGCTGCGTACCACCTTTATTCTCTTCTCTTGTTCCTTTTCCTTGTTTCTTTTGACTAGACTAATCTTGTATTTTATGCTTGTCTGTTTCAGATCTGGATCACACCGCTGATATGCAGTAGGTTTCTTATCTTTTCAGTAGTGCGGCTCTGACTTGGAAAAAAACAGCCAATTTACTGTAGAAATTTGATATTTTTAGTTTTTTCATTAAACTTATGCTTAACCTTCCGGCAGTTGCGCTGTTGCTAAAAGTAGTCACGACAGTGCATAAGTCGCAGTGTGCAAAAGATATAGGGAAAGGCTGTATTCGGGAACTGTAAACTGACCAATAACACAGATTTGATGACTTTGCTTGATGTACCTTATTGGGCTATGAAATGGTAATCTTCCAAATGTTCATAGGCGTAAAATAATCCAAGAAGATGGAAAAAATAACTTTGTTTACTATTAAAACATATTAATTAATTGTATAGTTACTTTTTCCATCTTCTTGGATTATTTTACGCCTATGAACATTTGGATGATTACCATTTCATAGCCCAATAAGGTACATCAAGCAAAGTCATCAAATCTGTGTTATTGGTCAGTTGTTTTGATATTAAACAAAGTAGACCTACATAACACTTGGGTGTTGTAAAAAGTACAACACTCGACTGCTCGTGTGTAATTGATGTCGAGAGTAGGTAGGCTAAATCTGTTGTCTTATGATTTGGATGTTACAAGAAATGTGTGCTACCAAGGGCGTTGATTAAGCTTCAGGACCCCCGAAATTCTAGAAAAATACCTTCTTAAAATACCTTAGTTTTTCTGGTTAGTTGACAATCAGGCTCAACTCACACTTACGCGACTCACGTCAAGAAGAGACTCGACTCTAGTCATGAGCTTGTGTTTCGAAATGGTGACACTCAGACCAGTCGATTCTAGTCTCCGCGACGTCACCATTTGAAAACACATATGCTCTCGACTAAAGTTGAGTCTCTTCTCGACCTGAGTCGCGTAAGTGTGAGTTGAGCCTTAGAGCTTCCTTCATACTAACCTTTCTGCATACTTCAGCACCCTCAAAATAAAATCCTAGCTACGCCTTTGTGTGCTACAAAAGTTTCTTTTTTCACAAAATTATTTACAGATGGAATTAAATAGAGAATGCATTTATTCAAATGATAATTAATATATAATTATTATTGAACGAAAATCCTAAATAAATGCTTCAAATCACCCCGAAGACCTCTGCTACTGCAGAACTACTATCCAAAAATTAGTTGCCAGCCCGGGAATCGAACCCGGTACCTCCCAATTGCTAGTCAGGAATGCTTGCCCTTACACCAAACTGACAATCTCTTGATAGCAGCGCTCATTTTATACGAAGCCATAGCGGCCAACCAGTTACAGATGGAATTAAATAGAGAATGCATTTATTCAAAGCTTGCAGCATTTATTTAGGATTTTCGTTCAATAATAATTATATATTAATTAGCATTTGAATAAAAAAATGACTAGCAATTGGGAGGTACCGGGTTCGATTCCCGGGCTGGCAACTAATTTTTGGATAGTAGTTCTCATCGAATTTCCATCTAGCTGTTAGCCCTGTTGTCAATGACTGCAGTAGCAGAGGTCTTCGGGGTGATTTGCAGCATTTATTTAGGATTTTCGTTCAATAATAATTACAAAATTCTTTTGTCTTTCAGAATCCACTCATAGGGTAACACAGTTGAAGAAGCGTTCGAACAGTGTGCGAACGGCCTGTTCGGTTGTATGACAGAGATAGAGTATGTGGAGATGGCCAAAACACAGGAGATTGAAGCCGAGGGTCATGACATGCTCTCTCTCTTGTTTCACTTTCTAGACGAATTTCTGTTTCTTTTCAGTGCCGAGCCTTATTTCATTGCTAGGGTGAGTTGGTTTAGTAATTATTATTAGCGTATGGCTTTGATAAATGGTGGGCAGAACCAAGGGTAGTTCTACCTCGCCGTATATAGTCCAAGTTCCCTTATGGGAAACATTGGAAAAACTGTGATAATATTGGTTCAGTAATAATAATTTCATAGAGATTAGAATGACTGCCTTTATTTTTTACTTAGGAGGGCGAAGTTAGGGCGCAATCGGTCCTGTCTTACACTTAACCCTCAAAAAAAGATATAGAAAAGATAGCATAAGAAGATATCCCATAGTAAAGGTAGTTTATGTCCCAAATTTCAAGCCGATTGTTAACTCAAGCCGATTACTGTCGAGTAATGTCTATCTGTGTTGTTGGGGTGACTTTCGGCTTGAGAAATATTTGGAAAATATAAATGAATAATTATAAAAATTGATACAGTATTGCCATAAAATGATACAGTATCATCATCATCATCTGAAAATATCCTATGATATACAGATTTCATTCTAAGAAAGTCTTGTATCAAATAAATTATGGTGTTGCTATCGATTTGAGATGATACTGTATTATCATCATCATCATCCTATGATTGATTTAGATTTCATTCAAAGTTTGGAAGTCTTGTATCAAATTATGGTGTTGCTATCGATTTGAGATGATACTGTATCAAATTATGGTGTTGCTATCGATTTGAGATGATACTGTATCAAATTATGGTGTTGCTATCGATTTGAGATGATACTGTATCATCTGGTACTGTATTATCATCATCATCCTATGATTGATTTAGATTTCATTCAAAGTTTGGAAGTCTTGTATCAAATTATGGTGTTGCTATATATTTGAGATGATACTGTATCATTTGATACTGTATCGGTTATCCTATACTGTTGATAGGATAACTGATTCACTGATATTCATTCCTATGCTTCACTGATACTGATACAGTATCAGAATATCCCATGATATATATATTTCATTCAAAGTTTGGAAGTCTTGTATCAAATGATGGTGTTGTTTAAAATCATGGGATATCTTCTGCTATTTTTTGTAAATCTATGAGAAAAGATAGCATAAGAAGAAAAGGTCATTTGAGTCTGCTCATTGTCAGTTGTCATTCGAGTCTGCTCTGTACCACCATCTTTCTCTTCTTCTTCTTCTTCCTGCAATTGAAGTGAGAAGGGAATATCTTCTTCTTCATGAACTACAACAATTTCCTCACTTTCTTTTTGTTGTTGTTCTCTTTTTTCTTCTTCTTTCCTTTTCAACTTCTCTTCTCTATTTTTCGCAATTACCATGCGTAAAATCTTCAAGTCCCGGCTGTTTCTGTAAACAATAAGTGAATAATTATTAGCATAGGGAAATCGTTTTGTATCAAATGTTGGTGTTGTGTATAAAGTATGGTGATACCATAGAGAAGAGAAAAGATTGCATAAAAATACATCTCATGGTATAGTACATTGAGTCATTTGAATCACATCCTGCTCATTACCAGATTCATTGCCAGTTGTCATTTGAGTTTGCTCATTAGCAGATTCATTGTTTTTTGACGAGGGCTACAGAAGTTGCATGTAGCAACCTCTTTTGAATTACTATACGATCTAATAATAAAATAATTTATATTCTTATTCATTTGTTATCTAATTAATCTTACCTTGTTGACCGAGCGAAGTGAGGTCTAAGATTCAAGTCGACTGTTTGGTATTTCTCTTAATGTTTAAATGTTTGAATGTTAAAATGTTTGTTTATATGTTGCGCATTTACGGCGAAACGCGGTAATAGATTTTCATGAAATTTGACAGGTATGTTCCTTTTTAAATTGCGCGTCGACGTATATATACAAGGTTTTTTTGAAATTTTGCATGTCAAGGATAATATAATAGGAAAAAGGAGCCTCCTTCATACGCCATTATTAGAGTAAAAATCAGACTAGAATTATTCATCATAAATCAGCTGACAAGTGATTACACATAATTATGTGTGGAGAAGCCAGTCTATTGCCGTATTTCCATGAGGTCTATAGTTTCAATCAGGTACTTGAAATTTGTTTCAATTTCAGAAAGTTAGGATTCTAGAATTTTTGACATTTTGCATGTCAAGGATAATATAATAGGAAAAAGGAGCCTCCTTCATACGCCATTATTAGAGTAAAAATCAGACTAGAATTATTCATCATAAATCAGCTGACAAGTGATTACACAGATGTGTGGAGAAGCCAGTCTATTGCTGTATTTCCATGAGGTCTATAGTTTCAATCAGGTACTTGTGGATAAGAATACTGCGTGAGGTCTACTTTTCACAGAACTTCTAGTTAATTTGTTTCAATTTCAGAAAGTTAGGATTCTGGAATTTTTGAAATTTTGCATGTCAAGGATAATATAATAGGAAAAAGGAGCCTCCTTCATACGCCATTATTAGAGTAAAAATCAGACTAGAATTATTCATCATAAATCAGCTGACAAGTGATTACACATAATAATTATTATGTGTGGAGAAGCCAGTCTATTGCTATATTTCCATGAGGTCTATAGTTTCAATCAGGTACTTGTGGATAAGAATACTGCGTGAGGTCTACTTTTCATAGAACTTCTAGTTAATTTGTTTCAATTTCAGAAAGTTAGGATTCTAGAATTTTTGACATTTTGCATTTCAAGGATAATATAATAGGAAAAAGGAGCCTCCTCCATACGCCATTATTAGAGTAAAAATCATGCTAGAATTATCCATCATAAATCAGCTGACAAGTGATTACATAATAATTATGTGTGGAGAAGCCAGTCTATTGCTGTATTTCCATGAGGTCCATAGTTTCAATCAGGTACTTGTGGATAAGAATACTGCGTGAGGTCTACTTTTCACAGAACTACTAGTTAATTTGTTTCAATTTCAGAAAGTTAGGATTCTAGAATTTGACAAAGAACAGTATTCCCATTTGTTGACCGAACGTAGTGAGGTCTATGTTTTTTTTGTCCGTATGTAACGCGATTACGAACGCGTTGATAGAATTCTATGAGATTTGGCAGGAATACTGCACGTCGATGTATACACAAGGTTTTTTGAAATTTTACATTTTAAGGAATATGAAAAGAAAAGGAATTTCTCCATACTCTGATATCACTATATATCATTGGCTGTCATAATCAGCTGACAAGTGGATTATTCATTGCATGCATTACACAGATGTCTGGCCATGTCTATTTCTATAAGGTAGGGTTTCAATATTTTTTATGAAGCGCGCCCATCAGTATCAATATTCTCACATTTGAAAAACAAATTTAATAGGTGATTGAAAATAAAATAAAAAATGATTGAATTGACTGAATAATGCACAAGAAATTATAATATTCTTGATTGGGGAAAATTAATTTTAAAATAGTTGAGAAATAATAAGAAAACAAAGATATTGCCAAATTTAACTAAAAATTTATTAAAAACTTTAAAACAGCTCCTAAATAATTGGGTGCTCTAGAGCTCTAGACTACTAAGATTAGGTTAAGAATGTTTCTGTATCCTCATTTCTCAGTACAGCTGATGATGCGTTGGTTAACTACGTGAAACCATGGTTCTGTTTTAAAGTTTTTAATAAATGTTTAGTGAAATTTGACAATATCTTTGTTTTCTTGTTATGGAGAGATTTTACAACATCACCATCAATTCTACTAATTTTATTAAAGTTGAGAAATATTTTTATCAGATGGAAAGATTATCACGAAACTGGATAAATCATCATATGGGATACAAATTCAAACGTGAACTGAGTTTATTAACATAAGTTAATATGTTATATGTTAATATGTTGACATTTTAATATGTTAATAAGTTAATATGTTAAGTTAACATGAGTAAATTACTAGTAGTTCTGTGAACAGAAGACCTCACGCAGTATTCTCATTGAAACTATAGACCTTATGGAAATACAGTAATAGACTGGCTTCTCCTCACATCTGTGTAATCACTTGTTAGCTGATTTATGATGAATAATTCTATAGTCTGTTTTTTACTCTGATATTGGCGTATGAAGGAGGCGCCTTTATCCTTTTATATTATCCTTGAAATGCAAATGAAAAAAAGAACGTTAATAAGGGGACGTGAGTGAGTAAGGGGGTTAACGTAGTAAGGAAGTATATAAGGAGACTTGTGAATGGAAAAAGCACAGGAAGAGGAGAAAGATGAAGAGGGTAATGAGCAATAAAATAACAATGATGATGATGATGATGATGGAGAAGGCACAAGGCAGTCTAGAAAGGGAAAACGTGTCAAGTATTGCCGTAAATGCGCAACATATAAACGTTTAAACATTTAAACATTAAGAGAAATGCCAAACCGTCTCAGACTTAACTTCGCTCGGTCAATTATGATTCAACTGTGAATTATTGTGATTCAACTGAATCGACTAGAACAGGTAACATCAGATACTTGTAGATGAGAAAACTGCGTGAGGTCTGCTGTTCACAGAATTATATTAGCTTATTATACCGGGTGATTACAAATGAAATAGACAGTTTGAATAGCTTGTAGAGAATTTATTATTTAAAAGTTTAGATCATTACTTACATGATTACATAGAAGAATTCTTGAAGTTTTTATTGAAAATTTACAGATGTTCAATGTGTGCACCATTTGCAACACGACAGATATCAACACGGTAGTCAAATTCTGACCACACACGACTAAGCATCTCACGGTTAACTGTAGCAAGAGCATTTGTGATTCGTTGTTTAAGATCATCGATATCAACAGGAAGCGGTGGTACGTAAACTCTGTCTTTTACATAGCCCCACAAGAAAAAGTCGCAGGGCGTTAGGTCCGGACTACGAGGTGGCCACGGCTGAAACACAACGTTTTCCTCACTTGCACGGCCGATCCATCGTCTAGGAAGATGTTCATCCAGATACCCTCTGACGTCTGAGTACCAGTGAGGCGGAGCTCCATCTTGTACAAAAATGAAGTTACAACTATCTTCATGGAGTTGAGGCATTAACCATTCGGTTAACATGTCCAGATAAATTCTTCCGGTTACTGATGGTTCTTGGAAGAAGAAAGGCCCGTAAACCTTTTCACAAGATAAAGCGCAAAACACGTTCACTTTAGGAGAATCGCGTATATGCTGTACAGTCTCTCTTGGGTTTTCTGTTCCCCATACTCGTACGTCTGTTAACTTTTCCACTAATGTGAAAAGTGCATTCATCACTGAAAATTAGGCGATTAAACAATGTGTCGTCATTTTCAAGACAATTTTGCATCTCTTGAAAAAAATTTTTCACGTACAACTTTATCATTGTCATTTAAATTTTGTACTAACTGCAATTTATAAGGTGTCATTTTCAAACGTTTCCGCAGATTTTTCCACACAGTAGGTTGAGGAATTTGCAATTCTAAACTCGCTGATCTAGTCGATTTTCCTGGACTTCGTACAAAAACATCACGAACACTATCAATTTTTTCTTCTGTAACAGAAGGTCTTCCAGTACTCTTCTTCTTACACACACATCCACTGCTTTCAAAACGTTCATACCAGTCATAAATTTATTGCCTTGTTGGTGGTGGTTTACCGTATTTTGTTCTGAAATGACGCTGCACAACAGTAACAGAGTTTGTTTTGGCTAATTCAAGAACACAATAAGCTTTCTCCACTTGAGCAGCGGCCATATTGCTAAACTAAACTGGCTGTTGTAACACGGAGCAGCCAACAATAGCCAGCAACAGTTCTACCAACATAAACTTTAAGAAATTCCCTACAAACCTATATCACTTACTATGTTGAAATACACCAGTTTAATTTTGTACAGGCTATTGAAGTTGTCTATTTCATTTGTAATCACCCGGTATTATATTACATTATATTAGCTTGTTATCTTATTAATTTGTTTTTCAATTTTCAGAAAGTCAAGATCCTAGAATTCGACAAAGAACAGTTCAGGATAAAGGCAATAGGGTTTGGAGAGCAGTTTACAATCGGAAAACATCCACAGAGATCTGAGGTGAAGGCAATCACATACTCCAACATGCAAGTTAATAAAACCGATGACGGACTCACCCATATTCATGTTATTGTTGACATTTAAATAATAATTTTATTATAAAACATGTAGTTGTTTTTATTTGTTCAGGAACACTTTTGAATATTGAGGCCAGCCACTATATATAGACCTCACTATAGAAGGCATTGACAAGACAGAGGATCGGCAACGTTGATCTCCTCTAATCTATCTCCACTGCCATTATAACGTGGACCTCACTATAATAGTGGCTGGCCTCACGTTATAAGGGAGAGGAACAGTTTTGGGTTTATCCTGTTGATTCTCTCCCAATCATTAATTTGATGTTGTGATTAAGGAATGTAATAATAATAATAATAATAATAATGGCAGTGGAGATAGATAAGAGGAGATCAACGTTTCCGATCCTCTGTCTTGTCAATGCCTTCTATAGACGGTAGCTGATACAAGTTTATTGATGTAATATTAACTGTTCATTCTCAATTACTTTATTAAGCAAGAAATTATCATAATAATGAATTTTCATAATAAAGATGAAATATTTTGTTAAGGCTGTGCAAAGGCTAAAAATAAACTTTCTACTCGTGCTATTTTTCTAAGTTTTTCGATTTGCATATCATCTAGCTATCAAAATAAAAACGTGTTCTCAGGAAAACATTTTTTCCGATCATTACTTTTTGAGATATGAGCGACTGAAGTTTGAATTTTTGGGACAGAACATTTCAAATTCGGTAAGAGATAAATCCATGAGATTTAGAGGATAGATTCTTCATGGAATTGTTGATCTAGTAAAACGAAAATTTTCTGAAAATATCAATTTTTAAGATAGTTATTCAATTTACTAAAAATAACTTTTAGTTGAGCTATTTTTGGTAAATTGAATAACTTTTCCAAAAAAATATATTTTCAGAAAATTTTTGTTTTACTAGATCAACAATACCATGAAGAATTTATCCTCTAAATCTCATGGATTTATCTCTTACCGAATTTGAAGTGTTCTGTCCCAAAAATTCAAACTTCAGTCGCTCATATCTCAAAAAGTAATGATCAGAAAAAAAATGTTTTCCTGAGAAAACCTCATTTTGATAGCTTGATGATATACAAATCAAAAAACTAATAATACTCATAATTATAATAACTTATACTCATAATTGAGTATTTTGTTAATTAATGATTAATTCTACATTGTTGTAAGACGATCTGGCAACAGAGCAAAGCAAGAAAGAGATAGCGCTAACCGCTTTGTTAAATGATGGACAAGGATAGCAATACCATTGCCAATCAAACAGTGCCATTATAACGTGGACCTCACTATAGTCAACCGCACGAAAAAATAGTCAGGTGAGAATAGATGCAACGTTGTCAAATAAGAGTTGACCAATGTTGTCCATATCTGATTTCAAATGAGAACTGATTAATATATTTTTGTAATAGATCTGACGTATTGGCAACGTCTATGGGTGCGGGAATTACATTTTCCAATTTCTAGCGGCCTATTTTCGTGCGGTTGACTATAGTGAGGTCCACTTTATAATGTCACTGTTTGATTGGCAATGGTATTGCTTGGTAAAATTGCTTGCAATGCTTGGTAAAATTGTTTGCAATGGTAATGTTTCATCGCAAGGTAGATGAATAAAGGACGTTATTCATAGACAAAGGTAAGTTTCATCAGACATTTTTGATTACCAGGCAAACAGAGGGTTGTGTAACAGGTGAAAGTTTGGAAGTTCTGTATCAAATTGTGGTGTTTTGTATCAAGTTGAGATGGTACTGTATCAGATTGTGTTGTTACATTATCATATATGTGGTGATATAGAAAAGTCAGCATAAGAAGATATGACATGGTTTGTATAACTCATTCAAAGTTTGAAATTTGTGTATTAAATTGTGGTGTTTTGTATCAAGTTGGAATGATATTGTATCAGATTGTGTTGATATGCCATGGTTTGTATAACTCATTTAAAGTTTGGAAGTTTTGTATTAAATTGTGGTGTTTTGTATCGAGTTGAGATGATACTGTATCAGATTGTGTTGATACTGCATCATATTTGTTGATGGAGAAGTTTGGAAGTTTTGTATCAAGTTGAGATGATAGGTACTGTATCAGATTGTGTTGATATGACATGGTTTGTATAACTCATTCAAAGTTTGGAAGTTTTGTATTAAATTGTGGTGTTTTGTATGAAGTTGAGATGAATGAAAAAGACTAAGAAATTGTCAAAAAACCACTGATTTATTGATAATTAGAAAGACCGGTTTCGGTTATTACACCATTGTCAATCTCTGATAAACTGATTTCATTCAATATGAATAATTACCACAATATCAACTTCTCAACTACACAAAAATTTGAGATGATACTGTATCAGATTGTGTTGATACTGTATCATATGTGGTGAGAAAAGTCAACATGAGAAAATATTCTATGGTATAGGGCAGGGCTCTCCAACCTACGACCCGCGGGCCACATCCGGCCCGCTGATAGATTTTGTCCGG
Organism: Nilaparvata lugens; assembly: GCF_014356525.2. Classification (NCBI taxonomy): domain Eukaryota; kingdom Metazoa; phylum Arthropoda; class Insecta; order Hemiptera; family Delphacidae; genus Nilaparvata; species Nilaparvata lugens. The sequence continues at coordinate 1,682,736 of NC_052518.1, read as the reverse complement.
CCCGCCGAGAGTTAATGCTACAGATTTTTAAAAATATATATTTTTACACATTTTTGACAACAGCTGTGAGTTCAGTACTCTTCTCTTGCCAGCCACTCCATTTCTTAATAAGAGTGAAATTAGCTGTAAACAAGCTGCGATCAACTAGGTATTGTGAGATATTAGCAAATGGTCTGCACGGACTGTACATGTCTCTCCCAGAAAAAGACTCTTTCTGGATCTACCTAAAAGTGTGAGCAGACATTTTCAAAAATGAAGTTTGTTGAATCCATCTTCCTTGTCAGATGAACATTTGAAAACAATTTTAATGATCGGAACCCCACAGTTTGATCCTAAATGGGCGGACATTTCAAGTGAAATAGAAATGCGATATTCTCACTAAAAATAAGTATTATCTTTTAGTTTGGTAACTTCCTGTGAGCTCGTGTATTGTCAAGTTGTCTTATTACTATAAAAAATTTATTAGCATTTTGTTTAACTTGCTAAATTCATGCATTGTCAAGTTTTCTTATGACCTTTTAACACTCAATAAATTGGACTTTGTATTCTAATGGAAATAGAATTGTATTCTTTTTATTCTAATGGAAATATAATAATATAATATTATTCATATAATTTATATATATATATATATATATATAAATTATATGAATAATATTATATATATATATATATATATATATATATATATATATATTTATTTATTTATTTATATATTTATATAATATTATTATTAATATAATAATAATTTTACACCCCCCAAATCCCCCGTCGTGTGTGCCCCACAAGTCAAATTCCACGTACATCCTTGTTATTGGCCCTCTAAGCCTCCCAAGAATTAACAATGTGGCCCTTAGATGAAAAAGGTTGGAGACCCGTGATATAGAACGTTTATGTTTCAAATTTCAATGTTTACTCAAGCCGATAATCATAGTTATTATTTTTCGTGAATCTATGTGATGTCTCTCATACTGTGCTGTTCTTACACTCCCAACAACACACTTATAATAGACAGTAGTCAACAGTAATAGGCTTGAAATTTGGAACACAAACTACCCTCTATACCATGGGATATCTGCCATGTGACTGCCTCTATATTGAGGTCCATGTAAGTTTGAAAATCTAAATTAATGAGTATTAATCTAAATTAAATCTAAATTAGTTTAATTTTAAACTACTCATTTAAAATTGAGATAATACAGAATTTTGACAAGAATTTTCCAAAACTGGCAATATTTAGAATAAAATGATGAATTTTTCATTTTATCAGAAAGAATAAAATGAGAAATTGACAAGACCTGTAATGTATCCTATATCACTTACAAGTTCCACTTATATTTATCTCCACAGATTCTTTTCTCTAATAATTGTACTATATTTGAACTGCCATTTCTCACTTAAAACTCATTAATAAAAAGAACATGGTTAGTCTCATTCAATCGAACATTTAGCCTTCTTCAATTTTGTATATTAGAAAACTTTTGTGAAACTGCTTTGTTTGGAAGATATGTTCAAAAATCTGGTGTGGCGCACTCACACAACTTTCCTTGCCGTTATGAAAATTGATCACCTGACGCTAGTGTTCCCGCGCATCTCAAGTCTACTATTCAAAGATTTGAGCCAGCTGGTGACAGGGCAATAACGCTGGAGACACACATGAGGTCTGCTATCTCTTCATAGTGAATGATTTAATAGAATCAACAATAATTTGCAATTTAATAATCACATTTTCTCGAATTTAAAGCTTATTTTCAATTTTAGGTGAAAATGTTACTGAACATTAATTGTAGAGATTTTCATGCTCAATCTACTCCACTTGATTTTTTTCGTTTCAATTGTATCTGAAGCCTGATAATTGGGAATCTATCTGCATTGATGGGGCGAAGCTCCTGAAATTTTTACAGATATGGGACTTGTGGCAGTTGATAGAGCGTATCGATGACTATTTTAGGTATGAATTTGATCAAAATCGTTGGAGCCGTTTCCGAGAAAATCACGAAAACCCCTGTTTTTGACAACATTTTAGCCGCCATCTTGAATTGCATTCGATCGAAATTGTTCGTGTCGGATCCTTATAGTGAAAGGACCTTAAGTTCCAAATTTCAAGTCATTCCGTTAATTGGGAGATGATATATCATGTATACAGACGCACATACACTTATACACACACACACACACACATACAGACCAATACCCAAAAACCAGTTTTTTGGACTCAGGGGACCTTGAAACGTATAGAAATTTAGAAATTGGGGTACCTTAATTTTTTTCGGAAAGCAATACTTTCCTTACCTATGGTAATAGGGCAAGGAAAGTAAAAATCCAGCATCTTATCCTCCAAAACGTACCTAGCGGTTATTCTCACTCATTTATTTTTTTCAAATTCAATAATTAACTTGATCTAGTACCCTATTATTATGAATTCAAAAATTCCTCACGAGACCATACTATAGTTTACAAGAATACTTTGAGGAAAGAATCATACATCAATAGACGCATTCATGTACATTTTGATGTGTGTTTTGAATAAAGAGATTGATTGATTGAATCTCACCACACAGACACCAGGAACCATAAGGAAATTATTGAGCTCTACATTATGATGAAAAATCTAAAGACCACGGCGCAAACTCGCTTCCAGTGGGAGTATATCAAGTAAGTAATTTGGAATGTTTCAATCAATTTTGTAAAAGATTTTACTGATACAACTAGCTAAACAAAAGATTCAAACTTACGATTTTCAACTTATAACCCCTTAATAATGTCGAAAATTGGATATACAATGGAAGTAAAGGTATAAATTATTGAGTACCGTAATTAATGTGAACTCAGCACCCTATTACAAAAATTTTGAATGTTTGAATCAATTATTACAAACATTTTGAATGTTTAAATCAATTATTACAAAAATTTTGAATGTTTAAATCAATTTTGTAAATGATTAGACTGGTTTCACTAGCTAGACAAAAGATTCAAACTAGTGACTTCAAAAATTATTACAAAAATTTTGAATGTTTAAATCAATTATTACAAAAATTTTGAATGTTTAAATCAATTATTACAAACATTTTGAATGTTTAAAACAATTTTGTAAATGATTTGACTGGTTTCACTAGCTAGACAAAAGATTCAAACTAGTGACTTCCAACTTACAACCCCTTACTAATGTTGAAATTCTAGATCTACAATGCAATTATTTGAAATTTTTTCAAATCCATATCGTGGTGGATAACTTGAGTACGGTAATTAGGTAATTTTTAGGCTACTCACATGAAATACCTGTAAAAATGCTTGCTGTTGATCACGTCGGGTTAAAATCACGTCGGGGTCACCAATATAAAAGGTCTAAATTAAATAATTAATTGAACAAAGCACCCAATAATCTATAATTTGCAATATTTCAATCAATTTTGTGTGGGATTTGACTGGTTTCAGATTCAAATTAACCAACCTTTGACTTACAACCTCTTAATAATGTTGAAATTCTGAATCTACAATGCAAATGAAGGTCTAAATTGAATGATTAATTGAACGCAGCCTTCAATAATCTGTAATATTCAATATTTCAATCAATTTTGTGTAGGATTTGTCTGCTTCAGATTCAAATTTAACATCCTTAAATATTTCAACATCCTTTAAAATATTTTGTGTAGGCTTTGACTACTTTCAGATACAATGCTGGAGCAGAAATCTCGAGTCATATATCTAAATGGAAGAAGAAATTACTGTATGTCCAGTTTTTTATATCCAGTTTAATTTTTCCGCTGATCTTATTGTCCATGAGAAAGTGATTTGGAATGAGGTTTATTATTTTAGTACCTATGTAAATTAACTGCCTCCTTATACATTCAATATTAGTGTTATAGGTTACATATTTGTTAGCAGTGGCCCTTAGATTATAATAATTAAGTGTAGAGTTTATTGTGAGAGGAAAATCGGATCTATATTTTATTAAGTACTCAATTACGGTTTTTATGTATAATTGACGTATAGTCATGACCTCAAAATCACTAAAAACCATATCCGTTGGATAGAGCCTGGGTTTGCTTAATATAGTTTTAATTATCAGTTTTTGTGCTACAAATAATTCAGCAATATGACAGTTGAAACAGCCTCCCCAAACAACTATGCCATACTGCAGAATTGACTTGACTAGAGCATGATACATCATTTTCAGGTGGTTCTTATTAAGAATTCTGTTAACTTGGTAAAATTTAAAAGATAAATATCTAATTTTTCTACATATGTATTTAATATGAACATCCCATTTAATGTTTTCATCAATTATGATTCCCAAGTACTTAGTATTATTGACTTTTTTAATGGTGGGACAATCACAATTACCCAAGTTTAAATTGCACTGAGAATGGAGTCTCAAATCTTGATTCTCGTTGGGCTGTCCTACTCTATTTGCAGAGAAAGTTATGTAATTCGTTTTTTCAATATTTAAACTCAAGGTATTCTTATCTAACCACTTCTTGATTAAAAGCATATTATTTTCAGCTATGGTATGAACTTCATTCCATGAATTACCGTGAAAAATAGCTGCAGTATCATCTGCAAAGGATATCACAGTTGAGTTTAGAAGTCTTAAATTTAAAAAGTCATTTACATAGAGTATGAAAAGGATGGGAGAAAGTACAGTACCTTGAGGAAGACCATAAGAAGTTAAGTTAGTTACACTAGATTGATCATTTATGGTTAGGGACTGGGTTCTATTACTCAGATAGATTTTGAACAATTTAAGCGAGACTCCTCTGAAACCATAGGACTCCAGTTTATTGAACAAAGTATTATGAGGTATTGTATCAAAAGCTTTGCGTATATCCAGGAAGACTGCAATCGTTTTCTTATTGGAGTTTATTTTATCAGATAAAGTATTGACGAATTTTATTAGAGCGTCAGATGTACTTTTACCATTTTGGAAACCGAATTGGTTCTTGTTGATTATTTTGTTAAGATTCAAGAAAGAAACAACTCTTGACTTTATTATTTTCTCCATTATTTTAGCAAGGTTGCTGATAAGACTAATCGGTCTATAATTACAGGGATTAGTCGGGTCACCTTGTTTGAATAGAGGTTTTATTTTGGCTGACTTGAGGTGCTCAGGAAAATATCCCTCCTGAAATATATATATATATATATATATATATAATATATATATATATATATATATATAATATATATATATATATAGTGTTGAATCAATTAAACAAGTAATTTTAATTTATTTTTGACGCGAACATTTTAGTTCTAGTAAATTTTAACAAAAACGACTAGAAAATATGGATGGAAGTATTATATATAGTGTTAAATCAATTTCCAATCGATTGGAAATTTATGAAGAGTTTAATGTTGAAGAACTTGAAAAATTATGGTCGAAAATACTACAGTATTATACTATATAGACATACTTTATCTTACATTCAGTATTCAATGGCATGAGAAAATACAAACTAATAATATTGGTAGAATAGGAAATTACTAGAATATTAGCTTGTATTTTCTCATGCAACAGGGCCCAGGGGGAACTATAGTACCTACGTTGACTCCGTCCCTGGGAAATAGCCTGGCCTACGGTCAGGTGAAGGCTCCAGACTATGGGGGATTATCTGGACTCCACGTTATAATGACAGTATTTGATTAACATTAGTGTTGCTATTCTCATCCATCATTCGATAAAGCAGATAAATCCATCCTTTTCCAATTCCGCAACGTTGCCAGGTCGTTTTTCAGCAATGTAGAAATATAATTAATTAACAGAATATGAATCTTAATTATGGAAATTTATTATTTAATCATTGAAAAGTTTATTTTCTGGACAAATAAAATATAATTGATTATCAAATTTATGTTACTTGCCTACCGACTTGGCAATGCTGTTGAATTGTCCCATATCTCACGGTATATGAGTAGAGCAGGTGACCACTTGGAGCTACCAGACCCACCTTAGCACTTTTCACTACCCACGCACAATCAAAACTCACATGTGGGCATCATCATCAATTAAAAAAAAAATCATATTAGTTATAATAATATTACTATTAATATTAGTTATAACCAACATTAGTTAGTGGGTTTTTCTTCATCTTTCAATTGTTTTGTACATTTTTATTCAGAAATAAAGTCAAATTTATTATTATTAAATCACTTTTTTGCTATTAAAAAGAACGAATAGCTATCAGATTTTTTACAATAAATTAATTAATTCACTTACTTTGACAACGAGTACTTTCAGGAGGTCTGCCATCTCCCTGGTTGTACTCATAGACAAGTTTAGTATAGAAGGATAGGATGGTAAATTTTAGTATGCTGTTATTGGTGTCTATTAAGTTTCTTATGGTTGCTGAGAAGGTAATCAAAGATAATGTGGGATTTGAAGTTGGTTTGTTCATTTAATATACATTGTATATTACTTTTGAATTGTTCTATATTGTGTCTATTTTTTATGTGTATGAACAGTAGTCAGTATTTGAGTTTGTAATTTTCTTGTATTAGGTGGTCGGAGAATGCAGATACTGTTTTTGTTTTAAGCCCCTGAATATCCTTGATTGAAAGAAAGGCCTGTCTGTTAAAAACAAAAACAGACGTTGTGTTGTGAGTGACTTTTCCATAAAAAGTGGTTGACAAAATTTCAATTTGTGTTTTCATTATCAAAAACAGAATAACATACACATAAAAAACAAAGGACCAGGCTAGACACAATATAGAACGATTTAAAAGTAATACATAATGATTAAATGAACAAACCAACTTCAAATCCCACATTTGATTACCTTATAAGCCATAAGAAACCCAATACACACCTATAACAGCACACTAGAAATTGCCATCCTATCCTTCTACTGTCTATGAGTACAACTAGGGAGATTGCTGGCCTGCAGAAAGTAGGTTGTCACAGTAAGTGAATGAATTCATTTATTGAAAAATCTGACAGCTATTCCTTATTTTTAATATCAAAAAAGTGATTTAATAATAATAAATTTGACTTTTTAATTCTGCATGAAAATGTCAGCAAAGAAATTTTTTTTGTTAGTGTTGTTTTGTATTTTAATTTATTTTGTGTATCTTGGATTCATTGATTGAAATCTTATCATTTTCAAGTTTTCTGAGTTTGTTAACTTACCCTATCAAAGAGATTGTCATTTTTAATTATGCATAAAAATGTCTGCAAAGAAATTTTATTTTTGATTTATTTTGTGTATTTTGAATTCATTGATTGAAATTTTATTATTTTAAGTTTTCTGAGTTTATTAACTTACCCTATCAAAGAGATTGTTATTTTTAATTCTGTATAAGAATGTCAGCAAAGAAATTTTATTTTTGTCTGTGTTGTTTTGTATTTTAATTCATTTTGTGTATCTTGGATAAAATCATTCATTGATTGAAACCTTATTTTCAAGTTATCTGAGTTTGTTAACTTACCCAATCAAAGAGATTGTCATTTTTAAGAAAATTCGTGATACCATAAAGTGCTGCGACCTTGGCCTATAACTAGGGCACGCCAATGAAGAATTAATTACTTGCAATAATTATTCAGTGTTTCAGTTGATGAGTCCTGTATTATAAACGTTCAAAATTATTTGTTCTATATTGTTGTCTTTTTCAATTTGTTACTCTGTTTATCGTTTGTAATGATTGGGATGTGACCTAGTCATAAGCGCCATTTAGGGGGATGGCAGGGGGGGGGGGCTAGGCCCCCCCAAGGATCAGATAAATATTGAAAATTTGAAAATACGGGTCTATCTACACGAATCCTTAGAATCTCATTCTGATTTAAACAGTAGTAGTATAATTCCTTCTACAGTATCAACAATGTAGCAAAATTGTCTTGGAAGTATGGATACGGGTACGGAGTAATACTTCAACCACATTTGTATAGAACTGGAAAAAATGAAGCATATAATAACATCTTCGAATGTAACATTTATGGGGAAAACCCCAGGACTCTCTATCCTTTGGGGGTATTCCTCCCCCCCCCCCCTATTCATACCTCTTGGTTTCCCCCCCCCTAGCAGTTTGGTGAAATGGCGCCACTGGACCTAGTTTTGTCAAGTTTAGTTGTTTATAATAAATTCTATTTTTATTTTAATAAGTCTATAATAGTTGTTCGAACTTGCTGACATTGCTTCCACTCTGTCTATCATCTTCTATTTACTCTGATTTGAGATTAATTTTAAAATGAAGTATTTTTACCCAAAATCCTCTTAAGCAGATCAATAGTTACCATTTATTGTCTGATTTACTACTCTAAGACTGAAATACCCTATTAGATTTTTTTGAATTTGACTACAATAGAAATTGATTAGTTTTTCTTCATATTTTCTGATTACAATCAACAATGTTTCTGTACCTTAAAGTTTGCTGTTGAAATCACTTCAACAAAGATATTTTTTCCTTTGTATAAGTATTGTTATTAGTGATTGTATATTATTTGTAATCTTATTGTATTGACTTGTCCTACATGCATTTCCTTCATTTTCATGTATGTCCTTCATGCATTTTCTGACTAAAATAGAATCATCCTACTGAACAGTCATCTATTGCCTTGAATAATCGATAAATAAATATTTACTATGTCTTTAATGTAAGTGAACTTGAAATTGAAATTTATTCATAACACTGACAAACAAAAATGAATGAACTCAACAAATCTGTACAATAATTTTGAAAAAATAAAAAAATTGAAATAATACAAGATATTTCATCTTTTATCATTCCATATTGCACTTTTATTTGATTAATGAATTATTAGTTTTGTTTGAAACTTGTATCACAGTACAGTACTAATATTAGGCCTATATAAATCTATAGTTATTGCTATTTTACTATATTTTTTTGATACATAGTTAATAATAAATAATAGAGTGGCCATCATGTCCCATAGAGAAAAAAAAGCCTATTGTTTCCCTCGTCTCTCTTAAAAATCTGACTAAGCAACTCTGGTTTGTACACAGGCATTTGCCTTCAAGTTATTTATTAAGTCTATTTATTATCTCCATTACGTTGTTTTTCTTCGATACTGTATATGAGTACATAAGGTTTTTATTATGTTATGCATTTTTTTTGGAAGTAGCCAAATCTTTCTGTCGGTCATATTCTAAGTCACCGTGTAGACAAGCCAACTATTTATAAGATATTTATAATATTATTGTATTGAGATATCAAATAATTATTTTTGTATTGTTCTAGATTAATGCGATAACATATATTGTGATGTGACGAAATAAAAATGACTTCATACAACCAATAAATTCAATTATTGCATTCTGCATTGTAAAATAACCCAATATTTGAAAATATAAAGCTACGTTTACACTATGTAGATGGAGAGCTTTATAGCAGAGCTATATAACATTTGAGCTACATATTATAGCTCTGCTAGATGTAGCTCTGTTATAAGTAGATTTAATGCTAATTTTATGTAGCAGAGCTATATGTAGCTCTGCTATAATTAATTAACTTTGATGCCATTACTTGTAGCAGAGCTACATATAGTTTGGAATAAACCAGTATTCACTGCTCAGTTCCCAGCCAGATGCCGAAGAAGAAGGTAGTTCTTGCAGCAGTCGCTGCTTTCGCCGCAGCTACTGTGATATTTTCAGCACAGAGAAGAGAAAGAAGATATTGGATAAGACCCTCACTTCAGGCTAGGAAACTATACAGTGGTAGTGACTTTTTGAAAGACCTAAATAAGGATGATAGAGACGACTTGATGAAATTCGTTCGCAAAACGCATGCAGTAGCCTACTAGCACTCTGACAACAAATGAGTACAGTATATCTGGTGTGAACCCAGCAGGCACTAAAAAACTGCAAACAACAGTAAATAGCTGCGGCAGCCTCCATTCAAGGACAGAGCAGCTACATCTAGCTCTGCTATAAACAAAAATTGACATGTAGCAGAGCTACATAATATAGCTCAGATTCTGTTTGATGTTAACAGAAAATTTTGGATAGCTCATTTTCTGCTATATACATGAGAAAATAGGCTTATATATTTTTTTCCTACAGATACCTTGAAAAGTGACCATTTCTGCACTGATTGCAGGCCGCAAAGAATCACTTTTCCGCACTAGTGCGCAAAGTGAGTACTTTGCATACTCCAGATTTGCAGCATGACAACGCAAAATAGTTAGTAGGTTATTATGGAGCACCAGTGCAGCAAAATCAAAATTAAGTTGGTAGCACTGACTGTGGTCCACGTTATAATGGCAGTGGAGAACAGCGTTGCTTTGCCATTATGTGCCTTGATTATAGTCATTTCAATGCTTACATAACATAAACCCCCTTCAAGCAGTCACATAAATTTTCAATTGAATTACTAATCATTATAATTCAATTTTAAATAAATTAAGGTTTTTATTAATAATAAAATTACACAGAAAAACACTTGATGGATTTCAGGGAATTTTACCCATAATTACCCACTTTTCATATTCAATGGTAACTGTAGGAAAAATTTAATGTGAAATAATGCGCAAAGTTCGTTTGCTGCACTCAAGAAACCATCATTCCACACTCGCCTACAGCTCGTGCGTAAACGTTTCTTTCGGTGCAGCAAACTGTCACTTTGCACACTAGTTGCACAAATAACTATTTCAAAATCCAATTGAACTTAGCAATCGTAAAAGTATAATAATAATAATAATTCGTTTATTTCACTGCATTTTTACAATAATTGGTAATACAAATACATACATTAAACATAGTTGAACATTACAATTGGTAATACAAATACATACCTTAAGCATAATAATTGAACATAGATAATAATATTAAGCATGTAACAGAAAAAACCACAGTGCATCCCTCTTTAGGCTAAACCTGCGATGAGGGATGTCTCGCTCTCTAGTTGAGTCAACTTAATTATAATACAATAACAATTTTGAGGTATCAAACAATAAAGTAAATTTTATACAATAATCTGTGTGCTTTTCACAAGATGGGATTACGAATCTTTAACAATAAATTACATTTGAATGAAGACAGCAAAAACATGTAAATAATATTACACCTCTATTAAACTTTTTTCTTCATAGAAGCGATTAAGTCTATTCTTAAACAAATTGTAACTGGGTGCATCTGATATATCTGATTGCAGTTTATTGAAAAGTCGTGGTCCCTTAGCAAAAGCATGTAAGGAGGCCACTCTACTTCTTGTGAAGGGTTCTTTTAATTTATTAGCAAGATTTCGACGAGTGGAATATACATGTTCATCCATAACTGGAAACTCTGAACGTCTTAAATACACAAACTTCAAAAGATTTATTTCAAATAGGGTATCAACACTAAAAACGCCAAATTCTCTATACAATACTTCGGTTGGATATCTTATGGGTCTCTTTAAACATATTTTTATTATTCTTTTATAAAGAATTATGAGAGGTTGCAAAATTGAACTCCCACAACTTCCCCAGGATACAATACCATAGCAGATAATTGACTGTATCAGTGCCAAGAATACCATTCTTAATGATAGATAGGAAGGACATTCCTTAATTGAACGAATTTATAAATTAATTTTCTAAGTTTTAAGTAATGAGGTCATTGCATTTATCTCTGACTCGCTTTTAGGTTTATTTAACATTTTGTGGTAGCAATGCAATTGGATGTTATACTTATACTCTGATTTATAATAATTATAAGTATTTAGAATAAATTCTAGTTTTGTATTCAAGAATGAATATTCAAGAAATTGTTCGGTTGCAGTATCAACTTACAATATTCATCAATTTTTTGGTAGTCAAATTCAGATTTGCAATAACTTTTTTCTACTTTTTTTAGCTTTTCTTCAAACCACTAACCAATAACGTTACCAAATAAAACTTGTAATAACTATTTTCTTATTTCATTAATCAGGTTTTTCCAAGTCTGGTCATGAGAAAGGAACCAGAAACTAGTTATTCATCAGCTCTATACCATAGTGGGAGAGGGTGAAACACACCTCAATGGAAATAGCAGAATGACAGGTGTATACCGCTATACTTCCTGGAAGATATAATATCAATCAATCAATCATTTATTTCTTTCCAAAACATACATGAAAATGTACATGAAAAAGTCAAAAACTAAAACTAACTTAAAGCTAAAGAGAAATTAGTGACTATAAAATTCATTTTTTTACAGTAAACTCGTTTATACTGTAGCATGCAAAATCCATCAAATATGCTCTCAGCAATTCCTTAAATTTTGATCTATCAGGTTCATGTCTTATGCAACCTGGGAGACAACCAATAAATTTTATTCCCATGTACGTTGGACTTTGTTTATATTTTTCCTTATTGTGTTTCTTTATTGTAAAATTATTTTTATTTCTTGTGTTGTAATTATGTATATACTTGCCGTGGGAATCTAGATTCGTTGGTTTTTATATATAATATTGTCCTATAAATGTACAGGCTGTACACCGTCATGAACTTTAACTTACTGAAGAATGGCTTGCATGATTGCTCTCTATCAAGATTTAGAATTATTCTTATTGCTTCTTTTTGTAATAGGAGTATTTAAGTTTGAGATGCTTGTTCCTCCATATATTTCAATTCCATATGAAATGTGGGAGTGGATCATTGCAAAGTACACTGCTTTTAACGTTTCAAAGTTGGAAATTTTCGCTAGTCGTCTCAGCGCGAAAATTCCTGAGCTTAATTTTTTACATATTTTTTGAATGTGAACGGACCAACTAAGTGTGTTTTCAAGATATAGGCCTAAAAATTTAATTGCTTTCTTATTATCTACGGAATTAAGTTGTTTTACCTCTGAATTTCTACAAGTAAAATGGAGGAACTTTGTTTTGTTATCATTAAGTAGCAGATGTCTGTGATTTAGGTACTTTTTAGTTAATGATATAGAATTGTTACATTTAATTTCTATTGTGTTCCAGTCCTTATCAGCAATGCACAGACTTATATCGTCAGCGTATAAGCATAATTTACTATTTTCAACTAAATCGCACATGTATTTAGGCAACCCCCCTAAGTAGCACAGAAACAAAAATGGACCTAACACCGATCCTTGTGGTACAGAATAGTTATTACATTTTAAGTTTGATCCAATATTGTACTGATTTTTATTGCTTGTATACTTTATATTTACATACTGTTGCCGTCCTTCTAGATATGACTTGATCCAGCTAAGCTCTTTACCTCTAATTCCGTAATTTTGAAGTTTATTTAATAATAATTTATGATTCACACTGTCAAATGCTTTGGTTAGATCCAGGAATGCTCCCACAGTATTTAATCCCTCATCTAAGTTTTCTAAAATGTTTTCTATGAACTCTATCAAAGCAGTAATGGTTGACCTGTTTTTTCTATAGCCATGTTGTTCTTTGTCAAGTATACCATTAGTTTCAAAATAATCAATTAACTGAACTAGTACACACTTTTCAAATATTTTAGATAGGGCAGGTTGGATGGCCAAAGGTCTGTAGTTGAGAGGGTCAGATGGATCTCCTTTCTTATATGCTGGTATTACTTTTGATATCTTCAATTCGTTTGGGTACACTCCAGTTATAATTGAGGCATTGATTATGTGCAAAAGAGGTTTGATGAGTGATGACTTAGCATCCTTCATTATTTTTATTGGTATGTCATCATAGCCGGCTGACCATTTTGGTTTTATCGAATCTATTATTTTACTTAAGTCCTTCTCTTCAATTGTTTTACATCTAAATGATAATTTTGTAACTTTTTCATTTTTCTCATCTGTTACGTCACTTTTGGTTAGATAAGGGATGACATGAGTGTCAACCATCCCTACAAAATCATTGTTTAGTATGTTTGAAATTTTATACGGATCGTCTATGTCTATACCATTCTCTTTAAGTACAATATTTTTAATAACTTTCTTGTCCTTTTTGTTTGTTGTTTCATTGTTAACTATTTGCCATATTGTTCTGTTTACATTTGTTGATTTTTTTATTTTTGAGTCAATATAATTCTTTTTTTTTAGATGCTTTTTATGTGCTTTTATAGTTTTCTTTAAGTTTATATTACTTTGGTCTTTCCTGTATCGCTGATGCATTTCAATTAGCCTTTTATGTTCGTCGACAATCTCATTATCAATCCACTTATTACTACATTGTTTCGCTCTTACTATTCTACCAAACGGAAAGTGAAGATCAAAATAATATTTGAGCAAATTGTAAAAGTATGAAAATTTGTTTTCTACAGGACTCTGATAAAGTTCAGTCCAATCCAATTTATCTAGATCATTTATAAAGCGCTGAATTTGCGACTTCCCAAACTTCCTACCCATTGTTTTAGTCTTTAAGCCTTCACCCTTATTATTTGTGTTTAAAATAATATTCTTATTCTTGTCATAATTTATTGTATTTTCCAGTTTTATTGACAGCCCAATAGCGAAATGATCTGAGAAAATTGTGTTTATTATTTTACTTTCCCATCTACTAAAATGAATGTCAGTAGCAATATTGTCAATGCAAGAGCCACCAGTTGCACTAGGTCTTGTTATCTCATTTGTTGTTATTTGCATATTAAAGCTATTTAGTAAATTGAGAAGATCATCTCTTTGACTAGATTCTTGATTAAAATTAACATTGAAATCAGCACATAGAATAACATTGAATTTTTTAAAAGTAAACAGATAGCTTAACATGTCATTAAGAATGACTAGAAAATTATTAAAGATTGCACTATCTATGTTAAAGAGTCTATATAATGACATGTAGATTACATTCAATTCAGGTACTTTGATTGCACAACCTTCACACACCATTTCCACAGACATATTTCTAATTTTATGGATCACATTGAACTCTAACTTATTTTTAATGAAAATAGCAGCCCACCATGGATCTGCAAAAGTATGATCCTAATTTAAAATTTTCGAAGCCAATATTGACAATTTCGTCATCACTCATCCAGTGCTCACTTAGTGCTAACATGTCACATTTATTTTCAAGAGCGATTACTTCTAGGTAATTGATTTTATTCATTAAACCCTGGCAGTTCCATGAAATTATGTTCACTTCATTGCTCTGGCAACCCTCAATTTGAGTTCTTATATAATTATTATTCACTGTTGCTTTCGCATTGCATCTTGCATATCGATAGAAAAGACAACATTCCTGCACTATTGTCTATTATTGGAAGCAATCCTCTATGCGAGAAAGACAGTCCTAAGTTTTGGTTTCACAATATTGCCAGAAACGTGAGTGACGAAGGTTCTACAAAATCGGCCCTAATTTTTTCAATTCTTTTCCCTACGCGAATGCGATATTACTTCTTCGCGTCGGGTGAATTATTTTATAATTCGTACGAGAGTTTGGTGTATGTGCACATTGAACCACTAGTTTCCTTTTATTGTCTTTGAATGTGACGACCAGTTTCAGCTTATTATGTAATTATCAAGTGTCAAAATGAATTATTTATTTATTACAAAAACAAGTCAGACTGCAGGCTATTTACTTATAAGGAAGTAAATACTATGGTTTACTTAAGTGACTAGGGTTGACTTCCTAATCATAACAATATTCATTTTGACACTTGACAATGTCGTGATAGCTGAAACCGGTCAAGAGAATAGAAGGGTAGACCTACTAGTGATTCAATAAAGCTTCAAGTATCCCTGTAGAAATAAATGAAAAATATGGAACAACCATCCCGTTTAACAACCAAATGCTGTTTAAATAAGTTTAAAACGGGGATGAAATGTGAATTTCTTCATGTAATAATACATCGCAATCATATTATAGAAAATTGTCATAAATCGAAAAAAACTTTTCAAAATGGAAATCGAGCAACAGTTCAATAGAAACTCCAAAGTCAATTATTTTCCCCTGATACCGACAAAGATAAGTAACAACATACTAGACTTTGGCTAAACCACTGAAGAAAGAGAGAGATGGTGTAAGAGAAATATCAGGTTCCTTTACTACTCACGACAGGTAATAGATTGTATTTCTATACCTTCCACTGAAAATAGAACATAGCACTGTAATAGTGTGATATTGAGAGGGTAGTATTGTAGTTGTTTTTGTGTATCTTATATTGTTTTTCAGGTTTTTGAACTGAAATGAACTTTGATTTTACTGTTTGTTGAACCCTGCGTTTTTAGTGTGAGAATTGACTCTGTCTTGTTTGAATTTGCTAACTTGTTGCTCAGTTGTCAAAAATAAAGCAATTTTCGTGCATTTTCCAAGTGCAGTTTCAATTTCATGTCGAAAAAGCCACTGTATTTGAAAATTGTACGAGCATTGACCTTTTTGCAGCTTTGGCTTTTCTACTGGAAGTTATGCTCAACGCTCGTGGAGGGGGAATAATTTTCAGTGAAAAGGCCACAGTTCGAATTGAGACGTAACTGGGAAAACATGTAACGGTGTGCGAGCCTCGGTCCTCTGATTGGGCCCATTTCCCATTCAGAGGGACAAATTGTTATGTTTCAGTTATCAGTAATTTTTATCTAGTTGAATAGGGAACCAAATTTTATAGAGTTAGTAGGAGTAGAATCAGGAAATTATTTGTGCGTGTGAGTTCAAGTATAGTGAGTTTTATTAAAGCGTATGTGAGTGTTTCTGAAGAGTCTAAGTTTGAATATTGTTAAAATGGTGAGTGCCGAACTTTTGTTGTTTTTCTTATTAAGCTCAAAATTTAGTTTCATAAAATGACCGAGGCCCAAATTTTAATGCAGCAAGTTAGCAGGTTCCCAAAATGTGTAGATTGGAATTGAATATATTTTTTGTGAATCAATTGCTGAATCACTTTGTTCTGTTTGAAAATTTGACATGTTACCTGACTTTTATTAATTCGTTCTATTTACTTAGAGTTCAATAAACCTGAAGTTAAATTTTATTAGTATTTTTCATTGAAGTTCCTGATTCGTAGTTGCTAGCTGCTAGAATAGGTGACAATTAGTTAATGATGATAATCTGTGCATTTGAATGAACGAATCCACTAAAAGCTCCCAACCAATCAAGGATTCAAATACCGGTAGATGGATTGATAGCAGAATGCTATATTGAATGCTTAATTTGACTGCAAGAATGTCTATCAAACCACATGTATTTTTATATATTTTATATTTTGGAAGATTAATAAATAGAGACTAATATGTCACCGGTTATAGAAATGATTTCAGGTGTGGTTTAGGGTTTAAAAATACATCCACCGGTTACAGCACCATATTATATTCAATTTAATATTAACAGTTAATTTACAAAATCTGTATTGACAACGTCAACAACAAACTGACTTGTTGACTAGCCTATTTCTTTGCCTACGCTCGTTCAATTAGCGTAATTTATTAGGTAAGATCATTTATCAGAGTGATAAAAGTGAGTTTCTTTATGAAGTAGAAATACATATTACAATACCCGAAGAAACAAATACTATCCTCCAATTCAACGTATTCCTTTCAAATAAATTTGGAACGTATGCTCACATAACACTCAATTTAAAAGTTATTCTTATATAATTACTGAAATCCCAATTTCTTCCATGCCCGGAACCCCGAAGAAACAAATTTCATATACTAGAACCCCTGCACTATACGAATGCTAATATATATTATGTTCGCATTATTCAGCAACATTACATTTGTATTAATCAATACAAAAATGGATCAGACTAGAGCCTATGTCAACCATAAATTAATCATATCATGCCTAATATTATTATTTTTTGATGGTGTTCACTTGTGAACATTGTAATGGGAAGACATTACATGTTTGAAAGTCTATGGGTGTATAAGTTTGTAATGCTTTATACAAATTCTGCGGTTTAATCTTGTATTATATGAAATTGTGTTATCAGTACGTATAGTGTGTTATGATCTAATGTTTTCGAAAAATAATTATTGTCCTATTATACTTATTCAGAGAAGATTTACAGGAGAACTGACAGTTCGAGACGCAGTTTCGATGATTTTCAGCAACCGTTCTTGTAGGATTTTGTTTCTTTCTATAGGGTTAATGATTTATAATTAATTGAAAAGTTCTGATCAATTCCTATTTTTACATTCTATTAGTTTATTATAGTGTTTATATAATGTACTCAATAATTTGATTTGAATGATTTGATTTACTCAATGACTACTACTCATGATTTGTAATATTATTATGATTATGCTTCTGTGCAAGTAGGTCCAAACTAATCAACTTGCATTTAAAAATAGAAGGAACCCAATCTATATTAATAATTTTTTTCATTTAAATTTCTTTATATAAAGAATATAAAGGAATTTTCAGCCAAATTTCAATCTAAAAATTGAAGTTTAATTACCTTTCTAAAACTTTACAAGTATAGTTAGTTACTGTTGATGTTTACAATTTTTCCAACATTCAATCTGCTACTTTTGAAAAGTACGGTACCGTAATGTAAGAATTGAGCTTGTGTTTTGTTTCAATAATTGTTGATTCCTCCACAATCAAGTTCAAAGACAAGATTTTAGAAATATATGAAAAGATTTTTTCCAAGAATTTCTATAACATTAGTTTTCAAGCAAAGAATAATATACTGTAATACAGTAACCAGTCTAATTCAGTATAGGCCCACGTGATGTTCTCTTGTACGCTTCACTATCAAAACTACTTCCCAAATACTTTCCAGCATTAGCATTCATATCTATGATGAAAATCTCAAAAATAATATTCTTCATAATGAAAGACAGATGTCAGCAAACGTTTTTCCAACTTTTACAACGTAATCTATAATATATAAAAGCAAAATGGCACTCACTCACTGATCTTACTATATATTCTAGTGAGATTCGCCTCAAACAGTCAGACAGATAAAGAGAGAAAGGGGCAATGCCATTCAACTATGATCAGAATCTTTCTCCTGTGTGTGTCCTTAGATTAGTGATGAGGAATGATTTCTTTATTGTTTTGTAATTACATAAATCACAGCTGAAGAGTCTTTCTCCTGTGTCTGTCCTTAGATGAGACGAGATTTGATATCATTGTTGATTTGTAATCACAAAGATATCAGCTAAAAGATCTTTCTACATTGTGTGTATTCAGATGTCTAGTAAGCATTGATTTCCTTGCTGCTTTGTAATCACATAAATCACAGCTGAAGGGTCTTTCTCCTGTGTGTGTCATTAGATGATTGATGAGATCTGATTTACGTTTTGCTCTGTAGTCACAGAACTCACAGCTAAAAGGTCTTTCTCCCGTGTGTGTCCTTAGATGAATTATGAGATCTGATTTCTGTGCTGCTTTGTAATCACATAAATCACAGCTGAAGGGTCTTTCTCCTGTGTGTGTCATTAGATGAGTGATGAGATATGATTTACATTTTGTTCTGAAGTCACAGAGCTCACAGATGAAAGGTCTTTCTCCTGTGTGTGTCCTTAGATGAGTGATGAGATTCGATTTCTGTGTTGCTTTGTAATCACATAAATCACAGCTGAAAGGTCTTTCTCCTGTGTGTGTCCTTAGATGAGTGATGAGATTCGATTTCTGTGTTGCTTTGTAATCACATAAATCACAGCTGAAAGGTCTTTCTCCTGTGTGTGTCCTTAGATGAATTTTGAGATCTGATTTCTGTGTTGCTTTGTAATCACATAAATCACAGCTGAAGGGTCTTTTTCCTGTGTGTGTCATTAGATGAGTGATGAGATATGATTTACGTTTTGCTCTGTAGTCACAGAACTCACAACTGAAAGGACTTTCTCCTGTGTGTGTCCTTAGATGAGTGATGAGATTTGATTTTGATGCTGCTTTGTAGTCACATAAATCACAGCTGAAGGGTCTTTTTCCTGTGTGTTTCCTTAGATGAGTGACAAGATGTGATTTCTTTGTTGTTTTATAATCACAGAATTTGCAAGCATTTGCAAGCATTACAGAGTAATTGTGGTCCAAGTATACACTTTGTTTCTGATTATCAACATTGAGTTGGATGTGACACCTTACTTCATCGATGACTTGATGTTGATCTGGTTCATGGATTGGCCAATCACAGTTGTCCATGTCTGTTCTTTGATGTTGTGAATGAGGCATTGACCTTGAGTTGTCTCGACCTTGACCATCCAAGTAGTTTAGCTGCATCTGGACTGGGCTGGATCCTCTGTGGCTTCCAAACTCTTCTCCCTGTAAGCAAGACAGTGACTGAGTTATGGCTCGTAACAGATTTAATGATCTCGAAATTCATGAATGAACTTTAAGGGCCAGTTTCCCAGCTCAGGATTAAGCTAAGTTCTAGACTTTAAACAGCTGGTGTCAGATACAGCTCGTAAACAGCTCATAACAGATTTAATGATCTCGAAATTCATGAATGAACTTTAAGGGCCAGTTTCCCAGCTCAGGATTCAGCTAAGTTCTAGACTTTAAACAGCTGGTGTCAGAAAATTGGCTTTCTGGAATGTAATAATTAAATAATTGACAATATATTCCATATCAATTATGAAATTGCATTATGAAATTATTGAAAAATATAATTTTTGCTTAATAAGATATGCTTGATTATTTCAAATGAGAATGAACCTTAAATATTACATCAATAAACCTGTATCAGCTGGACACAGGGATCAGCAACGATTTTCTCCTATCTTTCTCCACTGCCATCATAACATGAATCTCACTATAATCAATGTGCAATTTCACATTGAGTTTTCAAATACCATACACAAGAGATGGTTTTATGCATTTCATTGGTCTTAGGTTTTCATCCTTATTAATCAATCAATCAATTTTAATGTGATAATTCCAAAAAAAATCAGTGGTTGAAATTTGATATAACTTGAGAAGCCCAATCAAACATAGCTTTCTTCAATGTGATTCAGTGGCATATTGTTGGGTTAATGGTTCTAGAGCAAACTCTTTTTTTGCTGTAAATTTTCAACTCTGATAAGGATTATTCACATAATTTTGACGAAAAAATAGTTATTCTATTTTTTGGTGTTCCTGAACATAGGGAGATTCCATTTAAAAAGAAAAACAGAATTTTTCTCACAGCAAAGCATGGGACACCTGCCAGTCATAGAGATAAATATTGTGCTACTGTAGCTCAGTACTTTTAATACACCTTTACCTATAAATCAATAATAATAATAATTAAGTAGACTTGAATTTTTTTTTCAAATATCAGAAGCTGGACCTATTATAAGAACTTAATTGATTTTACAGGTTATGTTAGGCATAGTCTATTATTTCTGTTTCTATTTTCATTATAGGCCCAACTATTACCATATAAAGTAGGCTACTTACCTCTGATTCCATTGCAGCAGGATAATAATAATATTTCATCTGATATTAATGATATTGAAATAGAAATACTGTATACACTGTTCTACAGTGGAGAATATTAAGTTAGTAATAAAACAACCACTCTCGGTCTCAGACAGCACCGTATCGCGCATGCGTTAGTAACGGTTTTTCCCGTTCCATTCAGTCAGTTCTTTGAATGTAACGTTCTTTGTGATGATGGTAACTGGAGCCGTCCATCCATTTTGATGATGATATTATTATCTAATGATGCTTTATCATTAAATTCGATATAATAATCAATATATTATCATCATTTCATTCAATAAAAAAAAGAACTTTTCAATAATATAATTGATAAAATGTAATGGTTGTTATCTAACTAATGTTAAAAAACACTATAACTAAGTCAGCATATTGTCATTTCAAAGCAAAAACCTAACCCCCTAACCTACCCTTTCAAAACATTAATAAACATAAATCTTTGTAAAAACCTGTAATCTCTTCCAGCATATTGCAATTTCAAAGCAAAATCCTAACCCCCTAACCTATCTTGTCACCTTCGAAATATCAAAAACCATAATTCTATCTGTATCCTAGCCCTTTCTAGCATATTGCAATTTTAAAGCAGAAACCTAACCTAGCCTTTTGAAACATTATTGAATATAACTTGAAAAAAAACCTAACCCATAACCCTTTCACATTCATAACTTTGGATTTCAAAGCAAAATCCTCACCCCCTAACCTATCCTTTCACCTTTGAAACAACAAAAAACATAACTCTACCTGGACCCTAGTCCCTTCTAGCATATTGCAATTTCAAAGCAAAAGCCTAACCTATCCTTATGAGACATTATTAAATATAACCTGAATAAAACCTAACCCTTAACCCTATTTTGTCAATTAGTTGAATTTCTACATGATGTGGCAACCTTGCAATGCCTGAAAGAGATAGCACCATCTGCTTTGTTGAATGATACACAAGGATAGCAACATTGCAAATCACACACTACCATTATAATGGCACTCAACCAACTGACCCAACTCCCATTTGACCCAACCTACCACTATACCCAATTTTTTAAAATAGAGAAAAACCGCAAAACCATTTGACCCAATAGACACCTGACCCAATATACCATTTTTCCCAACTCTATGAATATCAAAAAACCAACTGACCCAATTGACATCTGACCCAACCTACCACTTGACCCAACTACTGTGCTGCACTCTGGCAAAACGTCTGCAATGTTCCAGGCTTGGTTACTCTCTACCTACGGTCTACAGGTAAAAGTCTAGAAGGCCTTGAAACCAAGCACAACTGTTTTGACAGTTCTTGCTATCTTTGAGGTTAGATTTGTGTTATTTTGTGATTTTGAGGTTAGATCTGTATTAATAAATTTGGATGAGGTTATTAGATTTGGTAAAATCACAAACCACTCTCTGTCTCAGACAGCACCGTATCGCGCATGCGTTAGCAACAGGTTTTTCCTGTTCCATTCATTCAGTTCTTTGAATGTAACGTTCTTTGTGATGATGGTTACCGAGCACTGTAACTGGAGCCAATCGTCATTCTATTTGATGAAAATATTATTATCCAATGATGATTTATCATTAAATTCAATATATTATCATTTTATTTTATAAAAGGAAGAGTACTTTTGAAAAATATAATTATATATAAAAATATAAAAACCGAACCCTCAACCTCCCCTTTTACATTTAAAACATCAATAAACATAACTATTTGAAAAACCTCTAATCCCTTCCAGCATATTGCAATTTCAAAGCAAAATCCTAACCTATCTTTCCACTTTGTAGCATATTGCAATTTTAAAGCAAAAACCTTACCTAACCTTATGGAACATTATTAAATATAATCCAAAAAAACCTAACCACTTACCCCTAAATCCTTCACATTTAATAATTTAGATTTCAGAGCAAAATCCTAACCCCCTAACCTATCCTTTCACATTTGAAACATCAAAAAACATGACTCTAACTGCACCCTAGCCCCTTCTAGCATATTGCAATTTCAAAGCAAAACCCTAACCTATCCTAATAACACATTATTAAATATAACCTGAATAAAACCTAACCTCTAACCCATTCACATTTAATACTTTAGATTTGTTCGTCATCTTTAGAACAAAACATAAACATTTGGTTCATTTCATGAACATGTTCACAAACATGTGGTTCAGAGCAAAATCCTAACCCCCTAACCTATCCTTTTACCTTTGAAACATCAAAAAACATAACTCTACCTGGACCCTAGCCCCTTCTAGCATATTGCAATTTTTAAGCAAAAACCTAACCTATCCTAAAAAAACATTATTAAATATAACCTAAATAAAACCTAACCCCTAACTCTTTCACATTTGCAAATCGTACACTACCATTATAACGTGGACCTCACTATAGATACTCAAAGAATACTTTTGAATAACTATGTTATAACTGTGACTGTTGCTGGCCGTTACTCTGTTTCTGAGACAAAGAGAACCTCCTGGTAAAACCACCATAAAAGCATCTTATCAATCAGTAAATGATTGATGATTATTCAATTTGATGAATGTCCATAAATATTCATTTCCAATTTCTATTTCTAATACGGTAACTCAATTCCATTGTCTTATGGAATTTCAAGGGGATGTTCATAACAGCCATATAATTATTAAATTCTATTTTCGGCAACATTCCTGTTGTACAAATAATAAGGATATAACAAAACAATACATATTGTAGAGAAGGAACATCATCATGAGAATTCAGAGAATCTAATATAAAGACCAATTGTCTTGGAGTTGACAATAGAGTTTTGAAAACGGACGAGTACAGTCCATCCAAGAAGTAGAACTGGAAGGTTCGATCTAGAAAGTGTCAGTTTTGGACGAGTCAGTTCATACCTGCTGGTGACTCATTGAAAATAATTATGATTCCCGCTTTTGAAAACAATACTGAAAATGTAGTACCAAATGTCACCACATAAGTAGGTTAGTCTTGACCGTCCTGACATCTACCAGAAAATATCGGAATGTCAACTGTCATGGCTGTCGAAGGAGTACCTATTGATTAAGATTAAGATAAGATATAGAGAATAAGATTAAGAAGAGCGAAGTCCGCTATGATGCCACTGCGCTAGTGTAGCTACCAGAAATTTCGGGCAAGAAGTCGGGTATTTGTATTCGCTGTGTAGAAAAAGAGCCTTTTTCAAATGATACTATTTTTTTATTGAAGCAATAAAAAATATTCAAAGTATGGTAGTTTCATGCAGTGCTTATGGATGAACGAATCTGCATGTGCCAGATAAAAATATTTCTTTTCATACATAAGTATTTTTATATTTTCATAGGTCATGTTTCAAGCAGGCTAAGCCTAGTGCCAAATGATCGTTTCAAGGAATATTGTGCTTAGGTTGATTCATTATCATTATTTGCCAAGTAATAACATATAAGTTTCGGTAATATTATAATATTTTGTGAACTATGAAAATATAGTATGCTAAATTTGTATTATAAAAAATATTATTTGCTAAAATTGTCTATAAATTCTTCATTATTGCTATTGTTTAATTTTGCCCGTTCTTATAATATGTAGTTATTTATTATCTTGTATTAAATATAGGAGTATAGAGTATAGTGTTAGGTACCTATACTTAAGTTGCAAAACGAATGAGAAACTGTTTCATGAAATATTGTGATAACGGTTAATTTATTATTATTTGCCATCTAATAGAATATACGGTAATATTAGCGATCTATAATTTTTGTTTTATTTTTCCCGTTCTTATAATATGTAGTTATTTATTATCTTATATTAAATATAGGAGTACAGTATGGAGTATAGTTAGGTACCTATACTTAAGTTGCAAAACGAATGAGAAACAGTTTCACGAAATATTGTGATAATGGTTAATTCATTATTATCTGTCATCTAATAAAATATATGGTAATATTAGTGATCTATAATTTTTGTTTTATTTTTCCCGTTCTTATAATATGTAGTTATTTATTATCTTATATTAAATATAGGAGTATAGTATAGTTAGGTACCTATACTTAAGTTGCAAAACGAATGGAAACAGTTTCACGAAATATTGTGATAACAGTTAATTTATTATTTGCCATCTAATAAAATATACGGTAATATTAGCGATCTATAATAAATTAATGTTTTATTTTCCATATCCTAAATACATGGTAATAGGGAAATATTGTAAAAATGAGATTCATTTGCTAATAGAATGGATCAAAATCTGTAGTGAGGTAGGTTCACTAAATTAGATGTTTGGTCGAGTTAAAAATAATGTTCAATGAACAAATCATTGTATCATATGGTAATGGAAATGACGAAAAGTTGAAAAAAAAATTATATTGAAATCCATCAAGTATGTCGAAAGATATAACGCAATGAAAGTCGATGTTTTCCCATATAAGTCTGTCTGGGCGCCTGACTTCTTGCCTGATATTCAATGGCGACGAGAAATGAAGGAGGCATCATGCTTCCAAACGCTTGAAGGTATAGCTTAGTCATCTAACTATATATATCAATGGGAGTACCACTCATCAAGAAGGCATTGATGTTTTGCGCACCATAAACTATGCCACGAGAGCGCAGCACAGTAGTTGGGTCTAGTGGTAGGTTGGGTCAGATGTCAATTGGGTCAGATGGTTTTGTGATGTTTATAATATTGGGGCAAATGGTAAATTGGGTCAGATGTCTATTGGGTCAAGTGGTTTTCGCGGCTTTTCTCGATTTAAAAAAATTGGGTCAAGTAGTAGGTTGGGTCAAATGGGAATTAGGTCAGTTGGTATGCACCCATTATAACGTGGACCTCACTATTGATACTCAAAGAATACTTTTGAACAACTATGTGGTAACTGTGACCGTTGCTGGCCGTTACTCTGTATCTGGGACAAAGAGAAGCTGCTATCAAAATGAAACTGTGAACTCTATACTATATTTTATATAAAATATAGTGAAATGAAAAGCAGCTTCTCTTTGTCTTAGAAACAGAGTAACGGCCAGCAACAGTCACAGTTATAACATAGTTATTCAAAAGTATTCTTCGAGTATCTACAGTGAGGTCCACGTTATAATGGTAGTGTATGATTTGCAATGGTGTTGCTATCCTTGTCTATCGTTCAACAAATGTGAAAGAGTTAGGGGTTAGTTTCTATTTAGGTTATATTTATTGATGTTTTATTAGGATAGGTTAGGTTTTAGCTTTAAATTGCAATATGCTAGAAGGGGCTAGGGTCTAGGTAGAGTTATGTTTTTTGATGTTTCAAAGGTAAAAGGGGGTTAGGGGGTTAGGATTTTGCTTTAAACCACATGTTTGTGAACATGTTCATGAAATGAACCACATGTTTGTGAACATGTTCATGAAATGAACCACATGTTTATGTTTTGTTCTAAAGATGACGAATAAATCTCAAGTATTGAATGTGAAAGGGTTGGAGGTTAGGTTTTATTTAGGTTATATTTAATAATGTGTTATTAGGATAGGTGAGGTTTTTGCTTTGAAATTGCAATATGCTAGAAGGGGCTAGGATGCAGTTAGAGTTATGTTTTTGATGTTTCAAATGTGAAAGGATAGGTTATGGGGTTAGGATTTTGCTTTGAAATCTGAATTATTAAATGTGAAGGGGTTAGGGGTTAGGTTTTTTTGGATTATATTTAATAATGGCCCATAAGGTTAGGTTAGGTTTTTGCTTTGAAATTGCAATATGCTAGAAAGGGCTAGGGTATTATGCTTTTTGATATTTCAAAGGTGGAAAGATAGGTAAGGATTCTGCTTTGAAATTGCAATATGCTAACTTGATGTCTAACTTGACATTCAAATCATTGAAGGCCTATGTCGCCTATATTAATGTATTCAACATTAATAATTATTTCATTGTATTTGATAGCTACCCTTGGCTTACAAGCGTATTTTCATATCTGAATGGTTGTATTGATGTCTAACTTAACTTGACATTCAAATCATTGAAGGCCTATGTCGCCTATATTAATGTATTCAACATTAATAATTATTTCATTGTATTTGATAGCTACCCTTGGCTTACAAGCGTATTTTCATATCTGAATTGTTGTATGATGTCTAACTTGACATTCAAATCATTGAAGGCCTATGTCACCTATATTAGTGTACTCAACATTAATAATTATTTCATTGTATTTGACAGCTACCCTTGGCTTACAAGCATTATCTTAAGGCCACCGACGCCTATTTCAATGTGTATGAAATTGATTTTGGAACTTACTTATGTTAATGTCAACCAAGACATTCTCATTCCTGAACTTACTTATTGGTATTAATGTTGACCGAGACATTCAATTACTCTAAGGTTATTTGTACTAGTGTCAATCAAGACATTCAACTATTTCAATATATAGAGCATTATCTACATCTCATTGTCATTTGTTATTATTCTTTTTAAAATCATTAACATTGAATTTCTCAACATTAACTTTATTATTGTATCATTTAAAATTTTCTATTTTCAATTCAGGTGTCATTGACAGTACCTTATCAATTATTGTTGTCAGTCTTCAATGGTCATTAGTATCATTAATTTACATTCATTCAAATTTTGTAATTGTTTACTTTCTTACGGTTTTATTCCATATTGTAATAAATTCATCTAAAGATTTTTATTCGATTTAATTTCCATACACTTGTTTTTGTGTATGTGGCCATCTGCCTATTATTTTATTAATATTAAATCTCAACTTGTTTACTCATTTTGTCTTTTATTGGCATACTCCCAGCACTTCAAGCTATCAGTTTTTTATGCACAGAATTCAGAGATATATTTTGTAGGTATTAATAACAACTATCAATTACAGTCCACTGCCCTGACTTTGGATTCTGTCATAAAAATGGTCCTCCGCCCCGTAGATTTTCGATTCAGTGGTTACCTAGGATAATTGTTACATTTTTATTACCCATTTTCTTGGTCCGTTGAACCTTAGGGTTTCAGTGACCACATGCCTAATAGTCTAGCTTGACGCCAATGATTAGGTCCCACACTAGAGTATATTTTATTCCATTGTATTTTTGTATGTTTGTATTGTTTAATATTAAGCATTCACACACTTGTTTCAATTTTCAGTACTGGCTGCAAACTCAAAGCATGCTGCGATGTGTATGCACCAGCTATCAGCTATCTTGTACCCTGAGAGACTGAACTGCACTGAACTGGTCACAGACGGCTATTGCGCATTGAGAAAACAACACAAGGCACACTACACTGCCTTGTGAGCTCACTATTTGATTTGCCGCACAGCAAGCTTGACACAACTTGTCTCAAACGCACAGGCATGCCTCTCTGCGTACTGGACCAATGCCCAAAGTTGCTTATTGGCGCAGCAATCGCATTGCTACAGTGCAGTATCATTTTGTTTACTCAGGTTTTTCTGTTAATTTTTAAGCATGTCCGATCATGAGGAAGATTCACTTCCTGAGCCTTCTGCTCTTTTCAATGCAAGAGACAATTTACACCAGGAAATAGATTGGTTTATAACCAGCTATAACGATTATGTTGTGGACACTGAAGCCACTTATTATCAATTGTTGACTGTCAAAAACGAACTAGGTTCACTTAGAATTAAGTATGACAAAATTTATGAACAATTATCAAATACAGAGTTGCAAGCACAAGACACTTCAACTCATTTTGAAATACTAAGTTTATCTCCATTACCTCTAAGGCAAACGCTGCATTAACTGCTTTTGAAAGCAGACAACGTAACAATGAGGCCACTGCTGGTGCTTCCCTAGTGGAAGAGATCCATAGAAATCGATAGAAAAACTCTATTGATATCAATATATGCTCATGGATAACAATACGTGCTCATGGATATCAATAGAAATCCATGGATACCAATAGAAATCACGGTAAATACAGTCAATGAACTTATATTGATATCACTACAAGTTTAGTGATATCAATAGAAGTTCATGGATACCAATAGAAATCACGGTAAATACAGTCAATGAACTTATATTGATATCACTGCAAGTTTAGTCATAACAATAGAAGCTCAAGGATATCAATAGAAATCCATGGATACCAATAGAAATCATGGTAAATACAGTCAATGAACTTATATTGATATCACTACAAGTTTAGTGATATCAATAGGAGTCCATGGATTGCGGTAATTTTAAATGCAGTTTAAAACTGAATAATTTTGGCAGATTTTCAATTTTCCCAAAACAATGTATTTTTGATGACTGATTCGGGTGTAGAAGTTGATTTCCAGCACTTTTTGTCTCTTGCAAAAATCGTCTACAATGCACCGTTAACGATTCATAGACCTTTTGTGGTAATTTTAAATGCAGTTAAAAGCTTAGAATATTTTTTTGCAGATTTTCAATTTTCCTGGAACAAGGTATTTTTGATGACTGATTCGGGTGTAGAATTTAATTTCCAGCACTTTTTGTTAACGTGCTACTAATGTTTAAAATTTAAAAAAAATGTTGGTTCATCATGGAAAATTCTGAAAAATTCATGGACGTTTCTGTTCATATTATCAACCTTGTCCTAGAATTTAAAATGATTCCATTCAAGATTGGAAAAGTTATAACACTTTTTTCATCACAGTTTAAAATTAGATCACAGTTTATGAGGAAAATCATGCAGTATCCGGAATTACTCACACAGACTTTGAAATGATTTTTGGGGTTTCAATTCAAATAATAACAACCTACTATTTTATCATTTCCAACATTATTTCAGTGTCAAGCGCAAATGTCCCCCCATAAAAAATCAATAATCTCCACCTGAAATTGATATCAAATATTTTAATAACAGTAACATTGTCAATAATTTTGAAATTGCCACCATTACTATGGTATTGAATGAAAATATTGATATTATCAATAATATTGATACTGTGAAATGGAAATATCAAAGTCTCAACAATCGATATATCAAACTAATTCTAACTTTTTTCCCGGGGGAAACTGATTTTATTGCATTCAAATGTAGAAATCAGGATTGTATTCTACTTTTACTTTTTTAAACTATGTAATTTGAATAACGCATTTCCAAACAAAGATGTAGATTATGTTTGAGAATATGTAATTATCAATAGTCAATAATTATCATTTATTGATGTATTGATAATATTATATTGACATTTTGGGTTTATCGATTTAGGCTTTAGACCAGAGTTACCTATTCTGTGCCAGAGTGCTGCACGCCGTTTGGTCAATGGATTTTGGCATTTTGCATTTTTGCAATGGACCAACGGTTTTTTGTGTTTTGTAGTTTGTAATTTTTGTGATTTTATCCAGGAAATATAGGTAAGTCGAGTGATTTTGTTTTTATTGATGTACTGTAAAATGAAAGAATAAATTTATTATAGGTCTAAATACTTATATATTTAAATGATAATCTTTTCGAAAGACTATTATAGGCCACACATAACATAACCTCGTCATAACACAACACTGAATACCATATTATTTAAGGCATAACTTAATAATAATAAGAGAAAAGCCTCTTGAATTTATCATTGCTGGAAATAAGATCATTATTATTCTAGGCAGACACATTCCAGGGTTATATGCTGATACATATAAATTTAAATGTGTAACAAAACTTTTTATTCAGCCTAGCCTAAGGCCCGATTTCACCAAACACCAAACCAACAGTTTAACGAAATGAAATCTGCTGTTTGGCCGTAAATGACAGAATCAAATTTCACCACACTCGTTTAGGGTCACGTGACTCCGAAAACTCCAGTTCAAACTTACCGGCCAAGTTTGGTCGGTCAGCCTTCGAAAACGGGCGATTATAACCTATAAACTGTTTTATATTGCACTACTTTCATGTTTTCGTGTAGCCTACTGCAATCGTAAAGAGCTGAATGTTAGGTCACACACACTCATGTATTGACATTTCAAATGTTGTTCAATAGTCAGTTGATTATTTTGATATTGTTTCGATTTAGTTATGAGTTTGTTAGTTAATTCATTAGGCAGTAGCTTATTAAAATTGTTGAATTCGCTTCCTTTTTTTAACCAATCCAACTGTTTCAATAATTTATTTAAAGTAATAAGTCTTCTTACATTCAATAATATTAAAATGTTTTTCTATTAGATCAATCAGAACTGTTCATATATATATGCAGAGGTTCCCCAATCGTATTCCCACTCAACGTTTCTCCATGAGTTTCTTGTTAAACTACCTAATATATATATAAATGACCCAATTAAAAGTAATTAACAGATAAAAACAAATAAATTTTCGATTACAAATAATACCTATAGCTAATTTACAACACTGGAAAAACTATAGAAACAAGAAAAAGGCAACTTATACGTATATGTATGACTGTTTGGTTTGGTTTTCCAAGTGTATTGAAAAACATTAAGGTATTATTTGTACATAAAAAAGGCGATAAAAAACTTCTGACCATCAATTATTGTACCTGTGATATCCAAAGTATTCAAGGCCATAATGCAAGACCAGATATCAAGTCATCTTGAAAGCTTTGGTATGTTTACTGAAAAACAATTTGGCTTCAGGCCATGTAATGCAGTTACAAGACTAGTAAATAGTGTTGTTGATTATTTGGATAAGGATCTTTCTGTTAGCTTTAGGTCATATTCTGGTATGTCTTACAATACGGTACTGGCATAACATACTTGGTAGCAAACTTTCTTATTATGGCTGCAATTCTGAATGAATCGATCTCGTTATGTCATATTTAAAAGACCGCAACCAGTTTGTTTACAAAGATGGTCAGTTCTCTAAGGGCAGGAAGGTTCGGTATAGGGTCCCTCAACGCTCCATACTTGGAACAATACTCATTAATAGCCTATATTTAATGACATAATTTGTAACATAGAAGGTACTCATAAAGCAGGATTTCTTTTTGCTGATGATTTTAATCTCAAAGTTATTTGTAAATCCAAAACAGGAGTACAAAATTTTCTAGATGATAGCTCTGTACTCCTTAATGATTTATGTGATTAATGAAATCTCTCATTGAACCTAGAAAAAAACTCTAATATTATGTCCACTTACAATAGAAATTCAATTACCTATTCAGAAATAGGAATAATATCAGAGTTCAAAAGCTCAGGATCACTACTTTGCAAAAAAATCTTGTGTATACATCTGTCTTTAAGTATACATCACTTGTGTATACTTGACAATTCTTTACTACTAGGAATCAAATTATTGCCTCTTGCATTCTTCAGGAGAAAATTGAAAACTACTGAAAGCCTAAATTTTATATAGCATACAAGAATTTTATGTGATTGACTAGACCAAATATTTGCATGCTAGTACTATTATTGTCACCTGGTCATATGGGACACATATATGAATCATATATTTAACTCATATTGATCAGGATTTTAGAGTTTTAATTTAGAAAAGTTTAATGAACAGTGTTTTTGTCTTTGAACAATTTTTGTTGACAGAAAGATTGTTTATTTCATTTGTTGTCAAAATTAATGCAGCTTCTCTTTTGTTTTTAATAACAAACGTGCCGCTTGTGCGACAGATAAAAATATGTACTTGAAATGGCTTTCATGTTTGGCATTGACTGATTTATTTAATATCCAAAAAAATTTCTATTTTTTTATTATGTTCGCATTATTCAGCAACATTACATTTGTATTAATCAATACAAAAATGGATCAGACTAGAGCCTATGTCAACCATAAATTAATCATATCATGCCTAATATTATTATTTTTTGATGGTGTTCACTTGTGAACATTGTAATGGGAAGACATTACATGTTTGAAAGTCTATAGGTGTATAAGTTTGTAATGCTTTATACAAATTCTGTGGTTTAATCTTGTATTATATGAAATTGTGTTATCAGTACGTAATCTTATAGTGTGTTATGATCTAATGTTTTCGAAAAAAATTATTGTTCTATTATACTTATTCAGAGAAGATTTACAGGAGAACTGACAGTTCGAGACACAGTTTCGATGATTTTCAGCAACCGTTCTTGTAGGATTTTGTTTCTTTCTATAGGGTTAATGATTTATAATTAATTGAATAGTTCTGATCAATTCCTATTTTTACATTCTATTAGTTTATTATAGTGTTCATAAAATGTACTCAATAATTTGATTTGAATGATTTGATTTTCTCAATGACTACTACTAATGATTTGTAATATTATTATGATTATGCTTCTGTGAAAGTAGGTCCAAACTAATCAACTTGCATTCAAAAATAAAAGGAACCCAGTCTATATTAATAATTTTTTTCATTTAAATTTCTTTATATAAAGAAAATAAAGGAATTTTTAGCCAAATTTCAATCTAAAAATTGAAGTTTATTTACCTTTCTAAAACTTTACAAGTATAGTTAGTTACTGTTGATGTTTACAATTTTTCCAACATTCAATCTGCTACTTTTGAAAAGTACGGTACCGTAATGTAAGAATTGAGATTGTGTTTTGTTTCAATAATTGTTGATTCCTCCACAATCAAGTTCAAAGGACAAGATTTTAGAAATATATGAAAAGATTTTTTCCAAGAATTTCTATGACATTGGCTTTCAAGCAAAGAATAATATACTGTAATACAGTAACCAGTCTAATTCAGTATAGGCCTAGGTGATGTTCTCTTGTACGCTTCACTATCAAAACTACTTCCCAAATAGTTTCCAGCATTAGCATTCAAATCTATGATGAAAATCTCAAAAATAATATTCTTCATAATGAAAGACAGATGTCAGCAAACGTTTTTCCAACTTTTACAACGTAATCTATAATATATAATATATAAAAGCAAAATGGCACTCACTCACTGATCTTACTATATATTCTAGTGAGATTCGCCTCAAACTGTCAGCATTCCTTATTAATAACACCAATGCTCCCCATTAAATCAATGCTGACAGTTTGGAGCAAATCTCACTCAATAAATATTATACAAGATCACCACCTTTCTCTCACCAATTTTTCATATTTATCACCCAACAATTGTGAATTTCTACCTAAATTACCAATTAAATCTGCACTCATATATATGGAGATGATGATGTTACTTGTAAATTGGTTCAGTGATATAATTTTGTCATGGTCATTCAATTTCAGCTGTTTTCCATGCATGAAATGAAGCCGGTAAACAGCTGTATGAATCAGAGTTCGAAATGAGAGAGAGTATAAAGCTATGGACTTGAAATCAACACTGGTAAAACCAAGTACAAGATTATCAGCAAATACAATATTGTAAAACCGCAACTAAAACTGGAATGTAGTGTTATAGGGAAGTGAGAAGCTATGTCTTATGTCTACCTTGGATCAACTATAAATCAAATAAAATTTTATTTCGCTTTGATAATAAAAATAATAATACATAATACAAAGTTCAGCAAAATAACAATCAATCCTCAAACAAGTAAATCGAAATAACACATAAGGAGCTGCCTGTGGAACTAAAGTTTGAGGGCTAACAGCTATTAAGTATCAATGTACATCCTCAATATAAAAATCACAATACAGAAACAAATGAATGAATAAACTTATGAATGTGACTAAAGACAAACATGTCAGGAATAGAACAAGAAAGAATAAATTGAAATGTATAATTTGAAGCATTATATAATAGAGGTATTATTATTGGAAATTTATATCTTATCCAAAACAGTTCCTTTCTCAAATTTTCATAGAAACAGTACAAAGGAGGTTGTGTTTATCACTCCATAAGTTTTGTTCAATCTTTGGTCCTAAATATATGATTATATAAACTAGAAAACCAGAATTTAGATGAGTTGAAAACCAAACCACCAAAAAAATCACGAATCATCTCTGATAACTGGAGAATACTGTATTCATTGAAAAAACTAAACTTTAGAAGGAACAATGACAGGAGATAAATGTAAAATTTAAAGGAGCAGAAGTAGCCTGAACATCACTGTTATGACAGTGCATATTTCAATGATATTGACAGAAGAAGAATTTCATGACTGAAAAATGAAAGTGTCTGGTTTTCTATGAATACCACAGAATTGTTTTGTGCAGCTGTGGTAGGAGTAAAGCTAGCCACATGGTAGACAATGACAGACAGATAAAGAGAGAAAGGGGCAATGCCATTCAACTATGATCAGGATCTTTCTCCTGTGTGTGTCCTTAGATTAGTGACGAGATTTGATATCATTGTTGATTTGTAATCACAAAGATATCAGCTAAAAGATCTTTCTACATTGTGCGTATTCAGATGTCCAGTAAGCATTGATTTGCTTGCTGCTTTGTAATCACATAAATCACAGCTGAAGGGTCCTTTTCCTGAGTGTGTCCTTTGATGAGAGATGAGATTTGATTTACATGCTGCTTTGTAATCACATAAATCACAGCTGAAAGGTCTTTCTCCTGTGTGTGTCCTTAGATGAATGATGAGATCTGATTTCTTTGTTGCTTTGTAATCACATAAATCACAGCTGAAGGGTCTTTCTCCTGTGTGTGTCATTAGATGAGTGATGAGATATGATTTACGTTTTGCTCTGTAGTCACAGGACACACAGAGGAGAAAGACCTTTCAGCTGTGAGAATTCAGAACTCACAGCTGAAAGATCTTTCTCCTGTGTGTGTCCTTAGATGAATGATGAGATCCGATTTCTGTGTTGCTTTGGAATCACATAAATCACAGCTGAAGGGTCTTTTTCCTGTGTGTGTCATTAGATGAGTGATGAGATATGATTTACGTTTTGCTCTGTAGTCACAGAACTCACAGCTGAAAGGTCTTTTTCCTGTGTGTGTCCTTAGATGAGTGATGAGATTTGATTTCTGTGTTGCTTTGTAGTCACATAAATCACAGCTGAAGGGTCTTTTTCCTGTGTGTGTCCTTAGATGAATGACAAGATTTGATTTCTTTGTTGTTTTATAATCACAGAGTTTGCAAGCATGTTTTCCACCTATGTGTTTTCTATAATGAAGATTTATTTCTCTTGTGCTGTTGAATTCTTCACCACTCAACTGACACTTTGTTGATTCACTATCACTTTCTGCATGAATCACATTCTTCCTTGCATTTTCGATTAGTAAGTCCACCTCATTGCAATCTTCTTCATCATAGTGTTTCCAGGAGTTGCATCAATAGACCTAAGCTTGAACCTCCCTGTTCTTCAAAGAATGGTCGACCCACTACAGATGACACATTCTCACTTCTATAATGTTCAGATACTGCATGAGAAGAAAAACCTTTGATTTGCATCAATGCATGTGAATGGTCTGTTTCAAAGGATGTGTGTTCCTCCTTGATTTCTCCAGTTTCAAATTTTATTTGTTCAATTACAGAGGAGCAAAGTTTAGTCTAGGCCTATCTGAGAAAAGAGAATAGATGCTTTCAATCCGCAAACAGGTGTCACTCTCTTGCTTTATTTCTCCACTTCTCACTTCAACTTCTACCTTGAGTTGTTGCTCTCCTCCTTCAACTAGTTCCTCTGGTTTTAACCGAATTATATCAATTGGATGTTTTGAGCAATTGTGGTCCAAGTATACACTTTGTTTCTGATTATCAACATTGAGTTGGATGTGATGCCTTACTTCATTGATGACTTGATGTTGGTTGATCTGGTTCATAGATTGGCCAATCACAGTTGTCCATGTCTGTTCCTTGATGTTGTGGATGAGGCATTGACCTTGAGTTGTCTCGACCTTGACCATCCAAGTAGTTTGGCTGCATCTGGACTGGGCTGGATCCTCTGTGGCTTCCACACTCTTCTCCCTGTAAGCAAGTCAGTGGCTGAGTTAGTCAGATTTGGTGGGGTATTTGGACAAATAATTTACCACTACTTCATGGCTCATAACAGATTTAATGATCTCGAAATTCATGAATGAACTTCAAGGGCCAGTTTCCCAGCTCAGGATTCAGCTAAGTTCTAGACTTTAAACACCTGGTGTCAGAAAATTGGCTTTCTGGAATGTAATAATTAAATAATTAACAATATATTCCATATCAATTATGAAATTGCATTATGAAATTATTGAAAAATATAATTTCTTGCTTAAAACCCTAGATTACTACTGTGTTTTGATATGCCTGTTTTACTACCTATACATAAATTTTATGTACAAGGCTTGTTTTTTTTTCTTTGGGCTAGTAAACTTCTATAAAGGAAATTTCTGCTAAAAATAATCTCTTTGATATATTTATCAAATATATTTATGCTCAAAACATGGTTTCAGGGTAGAATTGGGTTTAGATTTATAAATTTTTATAGTTCTGATCTTGATTGTGAAGCCAAAAAACCTTTTGTCAATATTATAAGAGGCAATATTCAGTGGATGAAATGAGACACAATAATATTGATCAATATCATTCTCACATATAATATTGATTTTCACACTTAGTTTGCCACACAAAATATTGTCTTTACCATCTAAAGTTTCAACCGTCGGTTGAACAATAAGAGAGTGCTGGACTTCCAAATTAGCAGTTTCATCAACATTATTATTCATTTGTAGTGGACCCCTATTTCCACTCAACACTCCCCTATCACTGGATGTTTTTAATGTTGCAGGATGAGAAGATTTTTTCCTTTTCTTAGTATTTGATCATTTCAAAGTAGAAGGCTCAGTGATGTCCATTTCCTTCCTTTTCGTATTAGTCAGTGATTTCGTTGTAGAAGGCTCTGGTGTAATGTCTATTCCCATTCTTTTCTCCTTGTTTTGAATAGCACTATCTTCGATATTCAAATCTCCAATATCATTCAATATTTCATCATGAACATTTACAATTTCTTGTGGAAAATATTCCGGGTCAGCATCACTGTCATACCCATCACTTTCTTTAATCTCAACTTCATCATCATCACTTATTTCATCTAATGTCTCGAAAATTTCTTCTTCATTCAGAAATGTTTTTTCACTCATTGTGAAGTAGAATAAGTAATTGAAATGAACTAACCAATCAACTGAATAGATAAAATGAACTAACTAACAGCAACTAAATGAACTAAACCTACTAATAAAAAGGAACAAGACTAATTGAAATGAATTGAACTACCTAACTAAGACAGCAAGGACGCTGGAATGTCACTCAAAAAGCTGTCTGCAATGACTGCTCATATGTAGGAGTGCTGTTATCAGATACCCTCAGTTACTACCTATACGTAAACTTTATGTGAGAGGTTTGAATAATATGATAAAATTGACACAAAACGCACGCGAACCGAACCTTCCACTATGCCAATATCAGGCCAACTAACTGGAGGAAGCACTTGTGGCGTGGGAAGTGTCTGTGGTGGCGATTGTAGAAATGGCGGACGAAAAATGACCGCTGCACGTAAAATTTACGTAGCGGTAGTAAGCTAGGGTTATTAATAAGATATGATTGATTATTTCAATTGAGAATGAAATCAGCTGGAATCAGCTGGACACAGGGATCACCACCGATTTTCTCCTATCTTTCTCCACTGCCATCATAACATGAATCTCACTATAATAAATGTACAATTTCACATTGAGTTTTCAAATACCATAAGCAAGAGATGGTTTTATGCATTTCATTGGTCTTAGGTTTTCATCCTTATTAATCAATCAATCAATTTTAATGTGATAATAATTCCAAAAAAATCAGTGGTTGAAATTTGATATAACTTGAGAAGCCTAATCAAACATAGCTTTCTTCAATGTGAATCAGGGGCATATTGTTGGGTTAATGGTTCTAGAGCAAACTCTTTTTTTGCTGTAAATTTTCAACTCTGATAAGGATTATTCACATAATTTTGACGAAAAAATAGTTATTCTATTTTTTGGTGTTCCTGAACATAGGGAGATTCCATTTAAAAAGAAAAACAGAATTTTTCCCACAGCAAAGCATGGGACACCTGCCAGTCATAGATAAATATTGTGCTACTGTAGCACAGCACTTTTAATACACCTTTACCTATTTAAATCAATAATAATAATAATAATTAAGTAAACTTGATTTTTTTTTCAAATATCAGAAGCTGGACCTATAAGAACTTAATTGATTTTACAGGTTATGTTAGGCATAGTCTATTATTTCTATTTCTATTTTCATTATAGGCCCAACTATTACCATATAAAGTAGGCTACTTACCTCTGATTCCATTGCAGCAGGATAATAATAATATTTCATCTGATATGATATTGAAATAGAAATACTGTATACACTGTTCTACAGTGTAGAATATTATGTTAGTAATAAACACTAAGCCTTAAACGGTGTACACACGTACGTTTGCCTCGGGTGAGCATACGTTTATGGGCTTGCATTCGCACGTGTGGACACTGTTCGCTGAGGCATGTGGGCGAACCGGAACCCTGTCGGTATTTTGGCGTGCTCAAAGGCGCCTCGGGCGAGCATTGAATGTACGTGTGGACGCGATTTTGCCATACGGGTGAGGCAAAACGTAAACATTGAAGGAGTCATAACCTAATTCCAATGAATTAGGTTAATGAATGACAAATCAAATTGTGATCCAATAACTAATTGTAAATTGTAGGATTTTTGTAATTTTGTAGGATATGTAGATTGTCAAATATTTAAATAGAAACATGCATGGAGTATATAATTCGTATCATGATTAACAAATTTAGAACTGCATAATTTATGTGAAAAAAGCTTCTCTACAGGGTTCCTACAAGAAAGTATAGCTCAAATATTATTTTACTGTGGCTATCAAATCATCTTGTGTTTGTTTCATGTTATCAATCAGAGTTGTTAATTAAAATTGTAATCTTCAATATGATATTATACGTTTTAGATAGCTAGGCTATCTATAGAGAGATTTATTCAAACTTTGAACTAGTATTCCCTTGAAGGTAAATCTTGAAGCTAATCTTTTGGAGAATCTTGTTTTGTCATGTGTATGAGCAGAGTTAGTTTAAAATGGGCAGCAATTTAGTATTTGATTCAATTTATGGCTGATTTCCTTAAAGAAGACTGTCAATTTTGTGAGACAGTGTTAAGTGCTTTGATTAGGTCATCAAAACTTCTGGAATTATTGTAGAATTTTTCTTTTTTTGAGATTCTGAATAGATATTGGAAACCAACAAATGAATCGCCTAATGCCAAGAATCTCAAAGTTAGAGCCAATCGTTCTTGTGGAGTTATTGCTTCCCTCATGATGATATCATTTTTTGTTTAGATAACTAGTTGAATTGGATTCAGTATATTAACAACATAATGTTTTGACAACCTAAGAAAGATTTAATTGTTAATATTATGTCATGTAGCAATTTATTTCCTTACTTCAACCTACAATTGTTCAACCCACCAACATCGTTTGTCAAGTTTTATTTTTGATTTTATTATATAAGTCATTGAAATAAAATGATACTGCTGCAATTCGTGATAACTATCTTCAATGATGGAATGACGCCATAGTTGTCATGTTGTGGAAAATCTACATCTACCATGTCTTCGTGTCGTCTGCAAATCAGTTAGCTTTTTGAATGCTGAGGCATACGTGGATTGCGTCCACAAGGACGTACAGTGAATGTTGAGGCATATGTACATACGATTGTTCGCGCGAATCTAAGCTTTAAGCTTTAAAGCTTAAGCTTTAAGCTTTAAGCCTTGTACTCACGTCCGTACAGATTCACGCGAACAATCGTATGTACATATGCCTCAACATTCACTGTACGTCCTTGTGGACGCGATCCACGTATGCCTCAGCATTCAAAAAGCTATCTGATTTGCAGACGACACGAAGACATGGTAGATGTAGATTTTCCACAACATGACAACTATGGCGTCATTCCATCATTGAAGATAGTTATCACGAATTGCAGCAGTATCATTTTATTTCAATGACTTATATAATAAAATCAAAAATAAAACTTGACAAACGATGTTGGTGGGTTGAACGATTGTAGGTTGAAGTAAGGAAATAAATTGCTACATGACATAATATTGACAATTCAATCTTTCTTAGGTTGTCAAAACATTATGTTGTTAAT
Organism: Nilaparvata lugens; assembly: GCF_014356525.2. Lineage (NCBI taxonomy): Eukaryota > Metazoa > Arthropoda > Insecta > Hemiptera > Delphacidae > Nilaparvata > Nilaparvata lugens. The sequence goes on along the minus strand of NC_052518.1, from coordinate 1,641,648 downwards.
ATACTGAATCTAGTTCAACTAGTTATCTAAACAAAAAATGATATCATCATGAGGGAAGCAATAACTCCACAAGAACGATTGGCTCTAACTTTGAGATTCTTGGCATTAGGCGATTCATTTGTTGGTTTCCAATATCTATTCAGAATCTCAAAAAAAGAAAAATTCTACAATAATTCCAGAAGTTTTGATGACCTAATCAAAGCACTTAACACTGTCTCACAAAATTGACAGTCTTCTTTAAGGAAATCAGCCATAAATTGAATCAAATACTAAATTGCTGCCCATTTTAAACTAACTCTGCTCATACACATGACAAAACAAGATTCTCCAAAAGATTAGCTTCAAGATTTACCTTCAAGGAATACTAGTTCAAAGTTTGAATAAATCTCTCTATAGATAGCCTAGCTATCTAAAACGTTTAATATCATATTGAAGATTACAATTTTAATTAACAACTCTGATTGATAACATGAAACAAACACAAGATGATTTGATAGCCACAGTAAAATAATATTTGAGCTATACTTTCTTGTAGGAACCCTGTAGAGAAGCTTTTTTCACTTAAATTATGCAGCTCTAAATTTGTTAATCATGATACGAATTATATACTCCATGCATGTTTCTATTTAAATATTTGACAATCTACATATCCTACAAAATTACAAAAATCCTACAATTTACAATTAGTTATTGGATCACAATTTGATTTGTCATTCATTAACCTAATTCATTGGAATTAGGCTATGACGCCTTCAATGTTTACGTTTTGCCTCACCCGTATGGCAAAATCGCGTCCACACGTACATTCAATGCTCGCCCGAGGCGCCTTTGAGCACGCCAAAATACCGACAGGGTTCCGGTTCGCCCACATGCCTCAGCGAACAGTGTCCACACGTGCGAATGCAAGCCCATACACGTATGCTCACCCGAGGCAAACGTATATGTGTACACCGTTTTACAGTACTATAATACAAATTTACAGTACATAATGTGGCATTCAAGTACTGTAGTGAGGTCCACAATAAAATGACAGTGGAAAAAGATAGGAGAACAACGTTGCCGATTCTCCGCCTCACCATTGCCTTCTATAGATAAAATAAGATTGAGTATTTCGAACAGGAATAAACAGCTAATATTACATATGATTTAGATGTGACATATGATTTAAATTACATATTAATTTCCGATGTTATTATATTATAATTTTGCAAATTTCAAAGTTGGGTCCAGACAAGGTAAACTGGAAAAAGCTTCAATTACTTCAACGAAATTTAAGCATGCATTATTCCCTGTAATATTGATCTCACAACTTTTTTTATATCTGATCTTGAAGGTGTGACATAATTGGTAAAAAACCGTTCGCCTCTAATTTTTTGCTTTTCTTGTTCTTATAATTAGAAAACGTTGAAAAAACATTCTGATTATAAGCTTATAGAGCATTAAATTCTTCACAGGTTGATGTTTAATTTAACAATCATCGCTTGGACTTTAAGTTATATTATACTCTTCGCAGAATTCAATAACGGCTACTCTCTGTTTGAGCAATTTCCAATTTTCAAAACATTGCTTTTAAACATAGCGCTCTCAGAAGAATTAAATTAAATATTTCATATGAAAGAAAATAAGTTGATAATATAATTATTTGACAATTTTCCAGGTAATTTGAATATTTATTCAACAGATAAAATTGTTTATTACTTGGTAATCTTTAAAAATATTTATATTTTTACATCACTGATTAGACAGCTGAGCACGTACCAGGCATTGACTGGCCCGATCACCTGGAGAAAGCAGACGACAACATCAGATGTTCCCGGTACCCAGTTGAGTGAGGATGTCAGTTACTCGATCTTTCTTTTTTCGTAAAATTATATGCTAGTGCATTTTATTCTCATTTTAAATTCAATTAGTATAGTTGGTAATCACATTAAGTGATAATTTAGTATTCAGTAATAAGATTGTACAACAGAGTAAACTTTATCCTACGCTAATTCATGGATTGAAGGTTAGTTGAAGTCACTTTTTCATTCAAAAGTAAATATTCAACTCTGAAACTTAACTTTAATTCTTTTGAAGCTTTCATTTTAGCCGATTGTTATTTGTTTTTCATCCAAGTCTAGTTTTTAAATTGCCTCATAATATAATGATTTTTTATTCCAATACCGTACTTCTTAGTTTTTTAATTAACTATTTTGAGCCCAGCTTTAAAGTTTAGATATCTTTTAAAATTTTGAGATACTTGAGTAATCATTTTGATCATTCTATATTTTTTAATCCATTCTATATGAACAATTCTTATCACTCTTTCTTTTCCTATCACATACTTTTCTTAATTATTTAAAAGAAATTCTATCAATCTCGAGTAAGTTATATAAATTCTATTTCTATAATGTAGTTCATTCTATTAAAAATGCTCCATCACAAAATCTTGAAAATGTTTTTATAGCCTAGTAATTTTTTTTTATTGAAATGCTTTAGCCTACAAGTAGTTTGGATTCAAAACTAAAATAATTGGCAAGGCTAAGTTACATCATAAAATAAAATTATTATAGGCCTATTACATTTTTCTTTTTAGGTCAAGTTACGTTTTTCAAGGTTGGCCAATAGTTGAAACAATCCAATTAGTCAGGTTTATTAATTGAATTTTATTAAAAATAATTAGTTTCAAGACCAATTGAATGCACAACCCCCAATAAAAAAGTTCATTGTTTAAGTTTGTAGAGTGAACATTGATGTTGTGGAAGCTTTCCATAATTGAAGAGACTTGTGAGCACACACGAAAGCATGCTCCTGTCAAAAAATAATCTTTATAAAAAGTTGATTTTTTTGAAAATATCTTCAATTAATATCTAAAACATAAGGTAGGCTTAACTCAAATATATTTATTACAGTTGATACTATTTGTAAATCATGATAATTAACCTAGGTTTTGTTTATTCCAACAGGACTATATGAACGTAAAGAAACGTTTATGGAAAGACATACATCAGTTATCAAAGGAGAGCAGCGCCACTACCGTAATGAAGATATGGACCGGTGAATTTGGTATGAGGTATCTGGTATTTATATTATTTTAAGACAGGCTAGAACTTCTTAACACTTTCCCATAACACAGATATTTAGGGATGGGATGTTTGTGGCGGTTAGTATTATAACATGGTTCATTCCAACCCTCTCGGCAGTGCCAAGTTCTATCCGGTTGGTTCTGAGTCCAATGGATGCTTTCAAGTTAGAGTCAACTGACCTGCAGATCGCATTTCCGCGTGCCAACAACTGGACGAACATGTGCTACTGTTTGATTGTGGTCTGTGAATGGCTGTGGTGTAAGACAATCACTATAAATAGGGCTTGAGTGGTTAGGGTCCCCGTAGGATATTTGCAGTTGTCAGTCGAGTATTTCATTTCTGATCAGTGCCCTTTGTGGCGGTCTCACAGCTTTTTCATGATGGTTGCGGGCTCAGTACAGCACTAATTTGATGGGCAGGTGGGGTACTGTTACACTGTGGCCTGGTCTGATTTGTTCTATGAGACTGGCGATGTAAATATTAGATTAATGCTGGATTAAGATTAGATTAAGGCTGAAGTAAAAGTGAAGTATAGCCTCTAGCCTTGCTAGTTGGCGGGGGATAGCCTCTAGCCTTGCTAGTTGGCGGGGGATAGCCTCTAGCCTTGCTAGTTGGCGGGGGATAGCCTCTAGCCTTGCTAGTTGGCGGGGGATAGCCTCTAGCCTTTGCTAGTTGGCGGGGGATAGCCTCTAGCCTTGCTAGTTGGCGGGGGATAGCCTCTAGCCTTGCTAGTTGGCGGGGGATAGCCTCTAGCCTTTGCTAGTTGGCGGGGGATAGCCTCTAGCCTTTGCTAGTTGGCGGGGGATAGCCTCTAGCCTTGCTAGTTGGCGGGGGATAGCCTCTAGCCTTGCTAGTTGGCGGGGGATAGCCTCTAGCCTTGCTAGTTGGCGGGGGATAGCCTCTAGCCTTGCTAGTTGGCGGGGGATAGCCTCTAGCCTTTGCTAGTTGGCGGGGGATAGCCTCTAGCCTTTGCTAGTTGGCGGGGGATAGCCTCTAGCCTTTGCTAGTTGGCGGGGGATAGCCTCTAGCCTTTGCTAGTTGGCGGGGGATAGCAATTCTTATCACTCTTTCTTTTCCTATCACATACTTTTCTTAATTATTTAAAAGAAATTCTATCAATCTCGAGTAAGTTATATAAATTCTATTTCTATAATGTAGTTCATTCTATTAAAAATGCTCCATCACAAAATCTTGAAAATGTTTTTATAGCCTAGTAATTTTTTTTATTGAAATGCTTTAGCCTACAAGTAGTTTGGATTCAAAACTAAAATAATTGGCAAGGCTAAGTTACATCATAAAATAAAATTATTATAGGCCTATTACATTTTTCTTTTTAGGTCAAGTTACGTTTTTCAAGGTTGGCCAATAGTTGAAACAATCCAATTAGTCAGGTTTATTAATTGACTTTTATTAAAAATAATTAGTTTCAAGACCAATTGAATGCACAACCCCCAATAAAAAAGTTCATTGTTTAAGTTTGTAGAGTGAACATTGATGTTGTGGAAGCTTTCCATAATTGAAGAGACTTGTGAGCACACACGAAAGCATGCTCCTGTCAAAAAATAATCTTTATAAAAAGTTGATTTTTTTGAAAATATCTTCAATTAATATCTAAAACATAAGGTAGGCTTAACTCAAATATATTTATTACAGTTGATACTATTTGTAAATCATGATAATTAACCTAGGTTTTGTTTATTCCAACAGGACTATATGAACGTAAAGAAACGTTTATGGAAAGACATACATCAGTTATCAAAGGAGAGCAGCGCCACTACCGTAATGAAGATATGGACCGGTGAATTTGGTATGAGGTATCTGGTATTTATATTATTTTAAGACAGGCTAGAACTTCTTAACACTTTCCCATAACACAGATATTTAGGGATGGGATGTTTGTGGCGGTTAGTATTATAACATGGTTCATTCCAACCCTCTCGGCAGTGCCAAGTTCTATCCGGTTGGTTCTGAGTCCAATGGATGCTTTCAAGTTAGAGTCAACTGACCTGCAGATCGCATTTCCGCGTGCCAACAACTGGACGAACATGTGCTACTGTTTGATTGTGGTCTGTGAATGGCTGTGGTGTAAGACAATCACTATAAATAGGGCTTGAGTGGTTAGGGTCCCCGTAGGATATTTGCAGTTGTCAGTCGAGTATTTCATTTCTGATCAGTGCCCTTTGTGGCGGTCTCACAGCTTTTTCATGATGGTTGCGGGCTCAGTACAGCACTAATTTGATGGGCAGGTGGGGTACTGTTACACTGTGGCCTGGTCTGATTTGTTCTATGAGACTGGCGATGTAAATATTAGATTAATGCTGGATTAAGATTAGATTTAAGGCTGAAGTAAAAGTGAAGTATAGCCTCTAGCCTTTGCTAGTTGGCGGGGAAAGCCTCTAGCCTTTGCTAGTTGGCGGGGGACGAGAAAGTAGAGCCTCTAGCCTTTGCTAGTTGGCGGGGGATAGCCTCTAGCCTTTGCTAGTTGGCGGGGAGAAGAAAGTAAAGCCTCTAGCCTTTGCTAGTTGGCGGGGGATAGCCTCTAGCCTTTGCTAGTTGGCAGGGGACGAGAAAGTATAGCCTCTAGCCTTTGCTAGTTGGCGGGGGGATCATTCACTCCTGGTGGTCAGGTAGTGCATTAGTTCAGTTATAAGTCATTAGAATTAAGAAATTAGAAATTTAAGTTTAGATTTAAGATTGGAGTGATATTAGTAAGGTAAAGCCTCTAGCCTTTGCTAGTTGGCGGGGAAGAAAATGTATAGCCTCTAGCCTTTGCTAGTTGGCGGGGGATAGCCTCTAGCCTTTGCTAGTTGGCGGGGAAGAAAATGTATAGCCTCTAGCCTTTGCTAGTTGGCGGGGGATAGCCTCTAGCCTTTGCTAGTTGGCGGGGGACAGCCTCTAGCCTTTGCTAGTTGGCGGGAGACGAGAAAGTATAGCCTCTAGCCTTTGCTAGTTGGCGGGGGGATCATCCACTCCTGGTGGTCAGGTAGTGCATTAGTTTAGTTTAGTGATAAGTCATTAGAATTAAGAAATTAGAAATCTAAGTTTAGTTTTAAGATTGGAGTGATATTAGTAAAGTAAAGCCTCTAGCCTTTGCCAGTTGGCGGGGAAGAAAAATTATAGCCTCTAGCCTTTGCTAGTTGGCGGGGGATAGCCTCTAGCCTTTGCTAGTTGGCGGGGGATAGCCTCTAGCCTTTGCTAGTTGGCGGGGAAGAAAATGTATAGCCTCTAGCCTTTGCTAGTTGGCGGGGGATAGCCTCTAGCCTTTGCTAGTTGGCGGGGAAGAAAATGTATAGCCTCTAGCCTTTGCTAGTTGGCGGGGGATAGCCTCTAGCCTTTGCTAGTTGGCGCGGAACTGAAGATCAATGCAATCCTGTAAAACCTTGGGTTTAAACTGATTTCTAACCTAATTTAAGTCTTAACTTGCATGAAATTTAGTTTATAAGTGACTATATACCATTGATAATTCTGAAGTTATATCATTAAAGTATAGCCTCTAGCCTTTGCTAGTTGGCCGTGGATAGCCTATAGCCTTTGCTAGTTGGCGGAGAGATAGCCTCTAGCCTTTGCTAGTTGGCGGGGGATAGCCTCTAGCCTTTGCTAGTTGGCGGGGGACAGCCTCTAGCCTTTGCTAGTTGGCGGTGGACAGCCTCTAGCCTTTGCTAGTTGGCGGGGGACAGCCTCTAGCCTTTGCTAGTTGGCGGGGGATAGCCTCTAGCCTTTGCTAGTTGGCGGGTGATAGCCTCTAGCCTTTGCTAGTTGGCGGGGGATAGCCTCTAGCCTTTGCTAGTTGGCGGGTGATAGCCTCTAGCCTTTGCTAGTTGGCGGGGACGAGAAAGCGTTGCCTCTAGCCTTTGCTAGTTGGCGGGGGGAACATGTACTCCTGTTGGTTCAGGTAGTGCCTTAGTTTAGTTTAATGATAAGTTAAAGTTGTAATTTATAATTTATCAACATTGTATTAATGGTCTGTTTCTTGAGTAAGTTTCAGGTTCATCATGGCTTCCCTTCCACATGTTTACAAATATTTTCTGTTTGCATGAAAATAATTACTAACTACAGTTACTAATATTAATATTATCAAATTTGTTACAATATTATATAATTGATTCTATTGAATTGTTCTGTTTCTTGAGTATGTTCCAGGTTCATAATGGTTTCTCTTTCACATGTTTACAACTATATACTGTGTGCATGTGATCAGTTTCTAATATTAATATTGTATTATTTTGTTACAATTTTTATTATTGTATCTAATGTTATTTATTGTATTAAATTGCCCTGTTCCTTAATTTGTTTACAGGTTCATCACAGCATCACTTCTCTAATAATTATAAACACAATCGTCGCAGCTATGCATTCATTTTTACTCTGTGAGTAAAATGGTGTCTTTGAATTTACATTTTGCTCTGTGAGTAAAATGGTGTTTTGATTTACATCCATTAACATTGGATTCTTTGAGAAGTTATCTTATATCTTGAATTTGTATTTTTTATCTACATTGTATTCAATCCTTTTGTTTCAGTTTCAGAGTGTTTCAGGTTCATCTTTTTAAACGCTCATATTTTTCATCTTAGCTCATCTTTTTAAAGGCTCACATCTTTTCCTTCATGTTTACTGTGTGTATGCTCTGAGTGACCCATGTTGCTTTTAGAACAACTCAAGTTCTTTGTCAACATAAATTTTCTCAATTTTTATGTTTCTCAAGTACGTTTCAGATTCATTGCGGCTTCTCTACTGAAGTGCGCACATGCTCACAACTTTTATTTTTCATTTGAGTGTGATGCCCGCATGAGATCTAGGCTTGTGCATGGTTGATGAGGCGGATGATAAGATATGAATGCACCTACAGTTTGAGTTTTACAGTTTCATTTCTTCATGTTTTCTGAGTGCATGCTTCGAGTGATCTAGGCTTGTGCATGAGTAATGAGGCAGATGATAATTAATAAGAGATGAATGCACCTACAGTTTTAGTTTCATCTCTTCATTTTTTTGAGTGCATGCTTCAAGTGAGCTAGGCTTGTGCATGAGTAATGAGGGAGATGATAATTAATAAAGAGATGAATGCACCTACAGTTTTAGTTTTATCTCTTCATTCTTATTGAGTGCATGCTTCCAGTGATCTAGGCTTGTACATGAGTAATGAGGCGGATGATAATAAGAGATGAATGCACCAACAGTTTTAGTTTTATCTCTTCATTTTTATTGAGTGCATGCTTCCAGTGATCTAGGCTTGTGCATGGCTAATGAGGCGGATGATAATAAGAGATGAATGCATTTGCAGTTTTAGTTTTACAGCTCTATCTCTTCATGTTTATTGAGTGCATGTTTAGGATGATTTATGTTGCACCTTGAACACGTTGTTTTGTGGTCATTTGTTGCATACTATATATTCACTTTTATGCCTGATATGTGATGAAAAACATGTGTTAGAATAATTATATGTTGTATGTTGCATAATATTCACTATATGAATATCTTGAATGAGCTGTAGGCATATAATAGATAGATAGATTTAATTCATTTGCTATTGGACCATACAGTCATCAGCAACGCCAGTAAAATATTCATAACACTAAGGCCCGGTTGCACAACAGTCGGTTAAATTTTAACCGTGATTAATTTCACGAGAACCAATCAGAGATGGCCTTCTTGATAACACGGCTTCTCTGATTGGCTCTCGTGGAATTAATCACGGTTAAAATTTAACCGGCTGTTGTGCAACCGGCACTTAACACTTCATTAAAAAAAGAATGTGTGAGAAACTTCTCCAAAGAATAGAAGGGGTTTGCACGCAGAAGATCAAATAGTAATTTGTTGAACAAAGAGACTGGATGAATTTTATTGACTCTGGCAACACATGTAGGAATCATAAGCTATTTGTTGCATACTATCCAATTATTGGTCTTGAATGTGTTGCCAGGTATTATTGTAGTCAAAATTATAAGTCAAGGTGAATTGAAAGAGATGTTTTCAGTTCCACAGAATAATGTAGAACTGACAACATCTCTTTCAATATTCATCTTAACATGGAGCGATTCCACTTCTCTTTTCCTAGTGTAAATTTTAAAATGATGTGTTATTTGATGCATACTTTTCACTTATATGTCTTGAATGTGATGTTAGGAACGTGTTTGAATTTTAATAGTCATTTTATATTATATCATCACCATTGCACCATAATGATCATCACTACTATTTTATTCAAGATAATGGCTCAACTCACACTTACGCGACTCAGGTCGAGGAGAGACTCGACTCTAGTCGAGAGCATGTGTTTTCAAATGGTGGCAGTCGCGGGGACTAAAGTCGACTGGTCTGACTGTCACCATTTGGAGACACATGCTCTCGACTAGAGTCGAGTCTCTTCTCGACCTGAGTCGCGTAAGTGTGAGTTGAGCCTTAGATTTCTCATTATTTTAGTTCTGTGTTACAGTTGAACTAAAAGCATATTTCGTTTCAGATTATGGAGTTTCAGCTATATTTTCAACTCTTAATTACATTTTAGTGTCATAACAATAAATTTTCAAGTGCTAAATCAAGAAGATCCTAGTGTCTTTGAAAACTTATGTTGAAAAATGTAATGAATGAGTCCCTATAATAAATAAATTCAATGGGAATTTTCTATTATTATGGGAATAAAATAGGCCTATATTCATTAAAATAATATAATATCTATGATATAATATTTAATGATATTATAAATCATAATCATAAATACATATATTTGTATATGTATTTGTCAAATTGTATTTTTACCATTATTATTTATCATAATAATAATGATAAAGTTGATATATCTATTCAATAGTTCAGGACGAATGTATATTTAATGTCTTCTTCCTTCATTCAAGGTTTAGGCTCTTGCCTGTTCCGACTCACAACAGAATAATTGTATATCTAGCCTATCACAGTACGGCAATCTAAAATTACAATAATCATTAAATCAGTTATTCATCTTTTATATTTTATAGCCATCTTTTCCTAGGTCTTCCTGTATCTCTTTTTCCTATAGGGTGGTAGTTAAGAATTTTCAAGGGAATCCTTTCTGTTGGCATTCTGTTCACATGCTCCCTACACTGGTTGCGATATGATATAACTTTTTCGTTTATATTAAAGACACCCTGCCAGCTCTTGCCTTATATCCTCATTTCCAATGTGGTCCCGGCGGTCTATTTGTATTTATTGTATTTTGTATAATAGATGTATATTGTATAGTTGACTTAGGTCTTATTCTTCTATTTATTTCATTTTGGCGCATTTATTTTATTTGTCTAATATTATACATGTTTCATTTTTATTCTCTAATATCATTGTCTATTGTAATTAAGTAGAGCTGTATATAGTTGGTAAACGTTGTCAAATTTATTGTTTCAGATAATGAGATTTCAGATTCCTTTTCATAGATAGAGAGGTACATTATAATACCTTCTATAGAGTGAAGCCTTTTGGGACTAAAACCAAACGAAGACCATTATTGGGAATCCTGGGAGCGACTGATCCGAAATAATTTTTTTGTTTGGTTAAATTGATACAGTATTGTGTTTTTCCAGTTAAACTAATGAGATTTCTGTTTCAGATAATGAAGTTTCAGCTTCTTTCTCATAGATGGAAAGGATGATTATAATACCTTCTATAGAGTGAAGCCTTTTATGACTAACACCAAATGGAGCTCATGATCGAAGTAGACTCCTGGAAGCTACTGACCTGAAACGCCAACCCCACCACAGTGGGAAAAGGCTGAGAATAAGACAAAGAGAGAGAAGCTTTACAAATGTCACCATTTTCTCACATCGCTAATTTTATCTGTGAATTTTAGTGATTCAGTGAAATAAGTAGTGCAATAACATCGAGTGATAATCTAGTTAGTTTAGTAAGTGAATGTAGGCTTCAAAAGTATGAAGTTCAAGACGAAATTTTGGCTACCGGTTCGCTACTTCATGGTTCAAAGGTTAGTGGAGAATTCTCTTTTATCTTCAAGTTTAAAATTTAAATTTTTGAATTTACTTTGATTATTTTAAATCTTTAGTTTAATCTCATTAAATTTTTAAATCCAATTCCTAGTTTGAATTTCAATTTTGAAATTCAAATTGATCCTTTCAAATCTATAGTTTAATTTATTCTGATAGTATTCAAGTAATTTACTGTTTTTTTTCGAGAATTAACTTTCAATTGGATAGCCGGTGATTATTATTATATTATTATTAACTTTTTACTATTAGTGGAGAATTAATTTTATTAAGGTTGGTGGAGAATTCTCTTTTATCTTCAAGTTTGAATTTCTATTTTTAAATTTACTTTGATTATTTTAAATCTCTAGTCTAATCTCATTAAATTTTTAAATGTAATTCCTAGTTTGAATTTAAATTTTAAAATTCACTTTGATTCTTTCAAATCTGTAGTTCAATTTATTCTGATAGTATTCAAGTAATTTACAGATTTTTCGAGAATTAACTTTTTAATCGGATAGCCGGTGATTATTTTTATTATTATTGAATTAGGCTCAACTCACACTTACGCGATTCAGGTCGAGAAGAGACTCGACTCTAGTCGAGAGCATGTGTTTTGAAATGGTGACGTCGCGTAGACTAGAATCGACTGGTCTGAGTGTCACCATTTGGAAACACATGCTCTCGACTACTGTCGAGTCTCTTCTCGACCTGAGTCGCGTAAGTGTGAGTTCAACCTCAAAGGAACGTGACCGGTTGCATCTCCATTGAACCTCATTATCTCTCTGTGGAGTTCGAAGAAATTCTGTTCAAGATGGCGTAATCTGTCTCCAAACTCTGCAAACTCCTCACCAACATAACTCCAGTCGAATTTGAATATTTCACTAGTGGCTTATTAGTGAATTATGATCTTTCATATTGTTCTGTTCTATAATTTATTCTTCCTCAAATTGATTGCTTGAAGTGTTTCTTTTTGAAACGTGAGTGAATGCAGACCAGTTATAGCTGTTAAGTGTTGCCAGATCTTTCTGGGATTTAAAAGTTTGTTTAGATGATTAATCTTAATCTCTCATGCTTAATAATACTAACCACATTGATACTAACATACATTTTTATCCATATTAATTACTCCATAATTCATTAAAAATAGATTAATACTTATTTCATCAAATTGATAAGCCAAAGCTGTACTGATTCTATAATTATATTTAAATCAACTTAATATTAATATAATATACCTCTACTATTAATATTAGTCTACTTCACAATTCATTAAAAAATATCAATAATAATATTTCTTCAAGTTATCAAGTCATATGTCAGCTCAAGTTGTCAAAATTATTGATTCTAATTTTTTCAAAATTACTAAACAAAGCCTTACTATAATCATACTGTACATCATACATAGATTCCTCCAATATCATTATTTCCTAATTCTTTAAAAAAATATTACTTCATAATTCTCTTAAAATATTTCTCCCAATTTCTTCAAAGCTTAGTTCATGTTGTCAGAATGATTAATTCTTATTTCTTCAAAATGACAAGTCAAAGCCTCACTGATTATATAACATTCTAACATCAATTCCTTCAATAGTGATTACTTCTCAATTCATTAAAAATATAAATAATAACTCCTTCAATTTGTTAAGACATAGCTCAGCTTATATCAAAATCAATTATATTAATTCCTCAAAAATTGACAAGCCAAAGGGATGATTCGATGATTAAATAACCTTAACTTTTGGACATCATTAACATTCTATCAAAATTTTGGAGAGAAATAGTACAGGCTCAGCCTAGTTTTCCCTCCAATGTCATAATGAATTATATATTCTATTATATATATATATATATCTTATGATTATAGTGCCTTATACAATAAATAATACTGTAATAATAATGATTATTTTAACATAAATTCCTCTAATACATTAATTCATAAAATCATATTCTAACATTAATTCCTCTGATAGTAATTACTTCAAAATAGCCATTAAAAAAAGGTTAATACTATTTTTTCAATTTGTTAAGCTTCTTGTCAAAATTATCAATACTATTTTTTTTACATAATTCATAAAAAAATACTACAACCAATTTCTTTAATTTGTCAATTCATATAGCTCAGCGCATGCTGTCAAAATTATTAATACTAATTACTTCAATTCAACAATCCAACGCCTTAATGATTCTATAATCATACTATAATTTATTCCTGTAACGATAAAATAATACTAATTTCAATTGCCAAGCCACAGCTCAATGCTCTAATAATTGGTGAATCCATAGATTAGCTCATTTTGTCAAAAATTTTAATCCTATATACAATACAATACAAATAAATTTCATTTCCATTAATATACAAATAAACAATCTAATCAATAAAATGTACATAATAATTATTCAAAAATACAATTTATGAAATTTACTACAAATTGAATTTTTTCGGAAATTAACCTACTCAACTATGGGAAACCCATGTTTTAGAGCAGGTGATTATAGAATCCTATAATATCATCAAATTGACAAGTCAAAGCCTAACTGATTCTATCATCTACTAACTTCATTGCCTCTAAAATTAATTACTTGATAATAAATTCATTGAAGATATTAGGTTCATACTTATCAACTTGTTAATACTTAACTTAACTTGTAATATTTATTATCACTTGTTAAGCCATCGCTCAGCTCATGGTGGGTGGACTACATCACAATTATTGTTTCTTTTTAATTTTTCCTTTTTTGAATAATAATTTTAAAATTAGAATATTCATTTTATATTTTGATCATGCCATTCAGTTGAAATAATTATGTATTTTGGATATTGTATTGAACAACTTCAATAAGAGGGGAATATTCATATGAATTTCCAACTGTGACGTCTGCAAAGTTATAGCAGAAGTCACAGTTGGAAATTCATTTAAATATTTGCCTGTTATTAAATTTGTGAAATCCAACTGTTAACTTTTTCCTTTTAGTTTGTAATTAAATTCATTGTAGCTTAGTAATTGTTCTATTGTAATTTACTAGAGATGGTTAGGGTTAAATACCAGGGAAAATACTAGGGAAAATTCATATAATTTTGTCTGTAATCAAATTTGTTCACTCCAACTGTTGTAAACTTTCTTTCTTCTAGTTTTCAATTAGATTTATTGTAACTTTTCTATTGTAATTTTCTATAAGTAATTTTTCTATTGTTATTTATTAGAGGTGGTTAGGGTTGGCTATAAGGGGTTTTGAGGATGCCAACTATAAATTGTAAACTTTAGTTTGTAAGTGAATTTATTGTAACTTCAACTGAAGCCAAAGCTCAGCTTATACGATTCAATTAAAATTTATTTTGGAAATTGATATAAAAATATTCGCCTGTTATTAATTTTTTTCAATCTGTTGTAAACTTTTTTGCTTTTAGTTTGTAATTAAATTTCTTATAACTTTGTATTTTTTCTATATAACTTTTTGTCTGTAAACAAATTTGTTCAATCTAGCTGTTGTAAACGTTTTTCCTTTTAGTTTGTAATTAAATTTATTATAACTTTGTAATTTTTCTATTGTTATTTACTAGAGGTGGTTAGGGTTGGCTATAAGGGGTGTTGAGGAGGCCAACTATTGTAAACTGTAGTTTGTAATAAAATTATTGATTAATAGAAGTTAGTCATATTATGTTTACTGAAACATATGTTTTCAAAAAATATAAAATAACAAACTCAATTTTTAATTGTTTCATTTCTAAATAAAGAAACGTATTGTTTAAAATCTTTGTACATTATTTTATCAAGTTAATTTTCAATAACTTAACAGTAAAGCTGCGTTTACATCAAAGTTGATAACAAAATGTTAATCCTTATAGATTCTATTAGATTGAACTTAACTTATCATACACATGATGAACACATGTGTTTGTCAAGTTCCGTTCAATCTAATAGGATCTATAAGGATAAAGTTATTAACATTTTGTCAATAACTTTGGTGTAAACCCAGCTTAAGTAAATTTCGTTTTTAATAAAAAACGCAAAAATCAACTTAATCTCTTGTTTGTTTATTCAAACCACTGTTAGCATAGGTAGAACGGAAAGCCTTAAGCTGGATTCCCGTACAGTACATTTATCTGTATCAGTGAAAGTTACCGGCACAGTGAAAATATAATTTGCATGAGTTCTGATTGGACTATTCACACACAGCACGGTCGAGCAAGTATGTATTGTCTCATTAAAACCCATGGACATTATATTTTCACTTTCACTGATATCATTGTGAGAATCCAGCTTTATGTATGGTTGAATAGATTTCTTATAAATATCACTGTAACACTTCCATTCAACCAATTTAATGTCCGTTGCACAAAAGCCCGTAAAATTTTAATCGTGATTAATTCCACGAGAGCTAATCAGAAGCCGTCTTATCAAAAAGGCCTTCTTTAATTGGTTCTCATGAAATTAATCACGGTTAAAATTTAACCGGCTTTTTTTGCAACCGGGCCTTAGACATTTAAAAGTGAATCTTACCAATTGACTAACCAAATGATGAGTCAAATTCAAATTCAAATTTATTTCTCAAAAAACATACACAATTATAATAATCTAATATTATAACATCTAAAAATAATACAAGAAAAATACTATTAAATATATAAAATGATCCCAAAGCTGCAGTATATTTTTTTTTCATGTCCATTTTTTTTCATTTCTATGAGTAATATTGTAAACAAGGGAATCCTCCGTTTTGCGTTCCATTCACGAAAGCTGAACGAACATCCGAGAGGTATGATTGGCTAACAGCAATTTGAGACAACAAGTAGGAGGAGCTTATTCGGCCAATCATAGCGCTCCATTACGATTAGACGACTTGAGAGCTTGTTTTACAAATAAAGTCTGTATGAAATAGGTCGAGATTGAATGATTATATGCCTTTATTGGGGCGGAGCTAGGACTATGGTCCACTCTGCCGTACAAACCTAACTTGAGACTAGGAATAGTTATTTGTGCAACTAGTGCACAAAGTGACAGTTTGCTGCACCGAATGAAGGTGAGGGCGGAATGGCTTCTTGAGTGCAGCAGAGGAACTTTGCGCACATATTTCACATTAAATTTTTCCTACAGTTACCATTGAATATGAAAAGTGGGTAATTATGGATGAAATGATGGCTGAAATCCATCAAATGTTTGTGTGTGTGATGCTGTTATTAATAACAACCTTAATTCATTTAAAAATTAATAATCCAAATGAAGTTGAAAATTCTCAGCCAAAGTTCTCATTTTTATTCATTCAAGAATCAGAAAAATACAGATAAAACAAAAAATTTGCATTCAAAATACATGCCAACAGCTGGTTGGGATGACTGCAAAATGGCTGAACCGACAAGCGCGCGACCTAGCGGGAAGAATCGTACCTAACTTCGTTTCATCCAGCTAAAAACAGTATTCAGATATTTAGAATTATAATTAACTAGAATTACCGAAAAATACTATAAGTAAACTAAAAAATATTTATAAAATAACATAGACAACAGAAAATATTTTATTGTAGTATATTCTAATGTTATTTTATTAATTTTATTGACATGGATTTCGAACGGTAATTATTTAACCTGAAAATTCGAATTTCAAAATGTGTGTTTGCTACATTTCTCATTGCTTGGAGTTGAAATAATTATTACTGTCAATAGAAAATAAACATTATTTATTATTAAATGCTGAGAAGTTATTATTTAATTATGATTTAGATAAACATTATTCTTGTTTTGGATTTCTAGATTGGGATTTTATCATAAATGTAGGGTAGCCATTGAAATGATTCTTATCTAAATCTAACCACAGTCATTGTTACCAACTTAATTTTTGTTTTCGTGCACTAATCCTCCATATAACCCACCAACTATTTTGTGTTGCCATGTTGCAAATCTGGAGTGCAGAAAAAAATTTTCCCGCACTAGAGCGGAAAAGTGATTCTTTGCGTTCTGTAATCAGTGCAGGAATGGCCACTTTTCAAGGTAACTGTAGGAAAAAATATTCCTGTTGCCAAATTGTGCAAAATTCCAAACTTTCCATGCAAGCCCCTATGACAGAATGTATTCAATTTGACAACACAGCTCTAGCATAATAGTCATTAAATACAGAGTAGTCAATCCAGTCATATGGGTTATAGCAAGAAAATATTGAAATTTCACATAATTTGTCAAGACGGATATTTTCTCCAAGTCTCAACTTTTTTTATTCACAGTAGGGTTATAGTAGTCCTCTTCCAAACATTTTCGGGATTATTTCATTATCCAGACATATTTCGGACACTATGAGCCATATGAATAAAAACGGATGATATGCTCATGAGCATGGAGCATAAGGTTTTGCTCATGAGCATTAGGTAGAAGCATATGCATTTGCTCATTTTAAGTATAAAGTAAAGCTTATTCATATTAAGCTTTACCTTATCCTCCTGAACTCTTGAGGAAATGCTCACGTATTTTATAGATTTTTCATCAGCTGATTCGCCTTACTTTGTTTTTATAGTGAAAGGTTAGAATGTGTTACACACGTAAACGCTAAATATGCAAGTATAGACACCGCTTGTGTTTGGTCGTCTGCTCTGTTCTCTATCTATGAATTGAGTTTTAGGTTATTAATTGAGTTCTGAATTTTGAAATAATAGCGTAAAAAATGTCATCTCTATAATAATCTTAAGCATAATCTTATAATCTTAATAGCCTTTTTATAATTGTCTACACTCTCATATTTTTAAATGCCTATTCCCTATTCTGTGATGGCAGGAAAAATAGAAGTAACATGACAACTATTTTAGGGCTCTGCCCCATTGGAACTCCATCCGATAGGTATCTTTTGTATTTATTCTTTTGTAGGAATAATGGTGATATTTATCATGGTTGAATCTAAAAATAGTTTTATAGTTCCCAACTATTGGTTGTGATCGTATCTGGTATAGATTCCTCTTCCTCACACGAATAAGTTGAGCCATTTTACTATGAGCAAAAGGTGAAAAGCTGCTCTAGACTAGACTCACCTTTTTTGAAGCATTTGCTTCAACAGTTGATCAAATGCTCTAGTTTATTCATACAATTTTAAGCATACGCTTCACTTTTGAGCAAATGCTCAAACTATTTTTTTTATGAGCATAAGCAAAAGGTTTTGCTTATTCATAGAAAATGAAGCATATTATGCTCAATATTTTAGAAGTATTAACAAATGCTCAACTTTATTCATATGGTCCCTTATCTACTGTACCTTCCATCTTCTTTCATCATGGTATAAGTTAGATTATAATAGTTTATTATCTATAGTGAGAAAAAATATTTTTTCTTGAATAGAATATAATTGATTATTTTTAACAAGAATGAACAGTTGGTATTACATCAGATACACAGGTAACAGCTATTCTCTATAGAAGCAGGCAGTGTCAAGACAGAGAATCGGAAGGTTGTTCTCATATTTTCCTCCACCGCCATTATAACGTGGACCCCACTATACAGAAAATATTTTCTGACGAATTTCTTAATTCCTCCTTCTATAGTGAGGTCCACGTTATAATGGCAGTGTTTGATTAGCAATGATATTCCTATCCTTGCCTATCATTCAACAAAGCAGATAGCGCTATCTCTTTCTCGCTTTGTTCTGTTGCCAGATCGTCTTTTAACAATGTAGAATTAATAATTAATTAACAATATAGTTCATCTTGATCATTAAAATTCATTATTAAATTATTGAAAAATATAATTTCGTGCTTAATAGAATATAACTGATTATTTAAACGAGAATGAACCGTTAATAGTACATCAATAAACCTGTATCAGCTACTGTCCATAGAAGTCATTGACAAGACAGAGGATCGGCAACGTTGATCTGCTATCTTTCTTCACTGCCATTATAACGTGGACCTCTCAATACATCCATGACCAGTTAACTGGATAGATGGCGTTGAAGAAACCCCTTTTCTTCAGAAATTCAAATCAATATGCTGATAAGAAATGATAAACACAAACAACAATTATTTTCTAAAATATTATCATTTTTTTTAGTTACATAACATAACATTTATAAATTTGAACAAGATTTTCAAATTGCATTTTTGTAGTTACATAGTATTTATACTTACTGAAACATTTGACGGGGTCGGGAACGTCTACTTCTTAGGCTCAGTATCGATGGGAATTTCTTCGGCTGCCGGGGGAGCATCTCGGTAGTTGGGGAACTGTTCCCACGGATTCGAGAGGTCAAACTTGCGGAACTCCTGGGACAACTCCACTGGTTCGGCCACTACACGCTTACGTTCGTCATCATAACGCACCTGTAACAAACATTCACGTACCTATTAAAACTAGTGACCCCTTGGGTTGGAGAACTCGCTCAAGAACTGTTGTATTGTAATCTTTGAAACCTGCAACTTTTAATTATACAGAGTTGATGAAAATTATGAAAACAGCAAAATATTTTCTCTTACAAGAATCATTTGACAGTAGGTTTCATTGGGGATCCTGTCCCCATGATACCTAGTAAATTAATGATAATATTATTTAATCACAACATTGTGATTGGGCCTAAATCACAACATAAGGCTATCAATATTAATAGTAGGCTTATCTCATTTACCATTTTGATAAATTTCCACTATATTATGTTTCAGATTATATACTATGATACTTCATGCTATGTTACTAGATTCCAAAGAAACCTCCATTCAGTCCATATGAAATATGTTTTTGTTCAACTCTCCTTTCATTTTTTATGTTCATTCCACCTTTTTGAGGGGCACGTCTTGTCCCTCAAAAATTGAAAAGATCGCACCACATCAGAGAATATGACAAAGAAATGAAGAAATCACTTGCTGAACTCTTTTCAATTAATGATTAATAATTCCATTCAATCCTACCAAGCAATAGACCTAGTTGCTATCTGAATTAAGATTCTACACCGTAGACTAGCTAATTAGAAATGAAAATCCGCCAATAAATAATTACCTGATTTGTGGCATTGATATTCCCCCACTTCACGAAATACAAAATTCAATTGAAAACTGTTGTAATAGTTACAACAGTTGTAATAGTTCAGTACAAGAGTATACTGAACTACAGATGAATTCCTTAAAAGGTATTTATACAATAAAGTGCATATTCGATGAAAAATTATACACATTAGAGAATGAAACTCAAATCATGCATTATATATATATGCAATATAATTGTGAATTGCATAATATGGAATGTATATTATGGGTATAGAGAAATTCGTCAGAAATCTGATTCTAAACTGAGAAATGCAAGCATGTTAATGATCACTATTTTTCAACAAGATTAAATTAAAAAATTGGAAATAGATTTTCTGTCTGGGTAGCAAACCTTATCTGTTTCAAATTACACAAAAAGTCAACCATTTGTGAGAATCCCTCTCACAAGCCCCAAGCAGCAATTAGATTTTTCTTAAATGAAGGGCGAACCCTTCATTTAAGAAAAATCTAATTGCTGCTTGGTGGTTGTGATAAATGTTAAATACATAAGCTTCTTGAGAACTTTTTAATAAAATGTTACAATTTGACATACACTCTACTAAGGTCTAGGATATTTTGGTAAAAATGTTTTCAAATTCTCCCAAAATTATGCTAGAAATTAACGTAACTTCAATTCAATTAAAATATCAACTGCTTCTTATATTTGATAGAGCTTCTCAATCAGCGATCTATATAGCAGTCCATGGAGCATGTTTCCAGTTTTCTGCTGAAAGATAGAACATGCAACAAAAAATGTTTTGTTTCATAGTCAGGAATTTGCACTACCCTATTCATTTTCAAACAAAAGGGAAGTCAGCTTTTTGTCAGTGACATTTTGGGCTGAAACCAGGAATCCAACACTCGCCCTCTAGCACTCTCCTTCACTCACTCACACTCTCTCTCTCTCACACACACTTTCTCACACACACTCTCTCACTCACTCACACACACTCTCTCTCTCTCTCTCTCACACACACACATACAGTCCCACACATACACAAATGCACATGCACCTACTTTCTACTTTCTATTCTCCAGTCACCACTATATTTCTCCACTATGTGCTAATGTGTCCAATGGCCAACTCTAAGGTACAAAGTGGAGAGGGGATGATGGTTTGGTTTTGAATTTCTGAGACAAGACAAGAGTTCTTCCATTCGAGAATTTCTGTTTGTTAGTTCACTTTTCACTACGGTTTAAACTTTAAAGCTTTAAAGTGGATGACATATCGCACAGTGCGCTCCAGTAATCCAGTGAGATAGTTAGTTGTAGTGTATAGGTTTGTTTTAATTATTGAGTTTCTATCTGTTGTTTTTCCTGTTTCCTGTGTTCTTCATTTTTGTCTTCGTTCCTCTTTGTTACTGTGTCTGCTCCTGAGTCTACAGTGTCAGTGCAGCTAAATGAAAACTACAACCATATTTTTTTATTACCAACTTGATTTATTGTATTGGAAACAAAATTGTTTTGGAAATTCTTATTTGATGTCGTCAGATCCAGTTTTGTCAGAAGTTTCAAATAGATTTGGAAATGAATTCGTCTTTCTTTATAATTTTCTCAATTTTTAAATAATTTACAAATATTGCCCACTTCTTATTTATCTACAAATTATTTGAAATAGTATCAACTCTATTTTTAATGTTGAGTTAGAATGAATCAAAATTTCATGCAATCGCTTTTGATCTTTTACTCAGTCTGATAGCTTATTAAGACAATACCTATAGATGAATGAATCCAAAGTTATTTTCTCTTCAAAAATGTTCTATGTTTATCCTATTTTATGAAAAATATTAAAATTTTGAACACTAGTTGTTAACTGCTTTTGGGATTTGAATTTGGGGTACAATATTCCTGAATAGGACACACCTTTTTTTATAATCTTTGATCACTTGGTAGAGAGTTACTGGAAGGATATTTTTAATATTCTTTCCAAAGAATGGACATTGATATGTCCAAAGCTCCGCCAATTTATGTAGATGCATTACAATATTATCTTGTATAGTTATTCCAAATTGATTTTTTTTCATACCATTGTACAGTTCAATAATTATTTTCTTTGTTTATGTTATGTAAATTCATCTAAAACTTTGCTGTATTGTAAGCTATTGTTTAGTGTATAAGCCAGTATATATTGTAATCTACATAAATAAAGTAATCAATCAATCAATCAATCAAGCTTCATTTTATGTTATCAGGAAATTTTTGATATTTTCTTTTCCCTTTTAATATAGAATCCCTAATTTCAATCAACTCATTTTTTTAATAGTCATACCAAAGTTACGAGAAATTTTCCAATTTAATTGCTATCTTTAATTGGAAAAATCATGACCTAATTTCAGTTATTGTTTCTATTACAGCAAAGAAGCGAGACCAAACAGCAGTTAAATAACAAGAACTTACATAGATGAGGGAATATCATCAGATAATCTTTACTTCCATTGGGAGAGATGGTCAATTTCCAGTCAGAATGGGAGGAGAAAATCGTTTGTGAAAGACCCTTCAGCTGTGATTTATGTGATTACAAAGCAACACAGGAATCTCATAATTCATAAAAAATCTCATTATAAAAAAATCTCATAAAATTCATAATTCATAAAATCTCATAATTCATAAAAAACACAGATCTCATAATTCATCTAAGGACACACACATGAGGAAGACCCTTCAGTTGTGATTTATGTGATAAGAAAGCAATACAGAAATCAGACCTCATCATTCATCCAAGGAAACACTAAGGAGGAAGACCCTTCAGCTGTGATCATTGTGATTACAAAGCAACAAAGAAGTCAAGAATCATCATTCATCTGAGGAAACACAAGGGAGAAAGACCCTTCAGCTGTGATTATTGTTATAACAAAGCAACACAGAAATCAGATCTCATCATTCTTTGAAGGACACACACAGGAGAAAGACCCTTCAGCTGTGATTATTGTGATTACAAAGCAACAAAGAAGTCAAGAATCATCATTCATCTAAGGAAACACAAGGGAAAAAGACCCTTCAGCTGTGATTATTGTGATAACAAAGCAACACAGAAATCAGATCTCATCATTCATTGAAGGACACACACAGGAGAAAGACCCTTCAGCTGTGATTTATGTGATTACGAAGCAACACAGAAGTCAAGAATCATCACTCATCTGAGGAAACACAAGGGAGAAAGACCCTACAGCTGTGATTATTGTGATAACAAAGCAATACTGAAATCAGATCTCATCATTCATTGAAGGACACACACAGGAGAAAGACCCTTCAGCTGTGATTTATGTGATTACGAAGCAACACACAAGTCAAGAATCATCACTCATCTGAGGAAACACGAAGGAAAAAGTCCTTTCAGCTGTGATTTATGTGATTACAAAGCAACACAGGAATCATATCTCATCATTCATCTACAGTCACACACAGGAGAAAGACCCTTCAGCAGTGATTATTGTGATTACAAAGCAACAAAGAAGTCAAGAATCATCATTCATCTGAGGAAACACAAGGGAGAAAGACCCTTCAGCTTTGATTATTGTTATAACAAAACAACACAGAAATCAGATCTCATCATTCATTGAAGGACACACATAGGAGAAAGACCCTTCAGCTGTGATTATTGTGATTACAAAGCAACAAAGAAGTCAAGAATCAACATTCATCTAAGGAAACACAAGGGAAAAAGACCCTTCAGCTGTGATTATTGTGATAACAAAGCAACACAGAAATCAGATCTCATCATTCATTGAAGGACACACACAGGAGAAAGACCCTTCAGCTGTGATTTATGTGATTACGAAGCAACACAGAAGTCAAGAATCATCACTCATCTGAGGAAACACAAGGGAGAAAGACCCTACAGCTGTGATTATTGTGATAACAAAGCAACACAGAAATCAGATCTCATCATTCATCGAAGGACACACAAAGGAGAAATATCCTTCAGCTGTGATTATTGTGATTACAAAGCAACACAGAATCATATCACATCATTTATCTAAGGACACACGCAAGAGAAAGACCTTTCAGCTGTGATAACGAAGCAACACAGAAATAATATATCATCATTCATCTATGGACACATGCAAGAGAAAGACCTTTCAGCTGTGATTCATGTGATCACAAAGCAATACAGAAGTCAAGTCTTATCAATCATATGGGATAACACAAAGGAGAAAGACCCTTGAGCTGTGATTTATGTGAAAGCAAAGCAACATAGAAATCAGATCTCATCATTCATCAGAGGACACACACAGGAGAAAGACCCTTCAGCTGTGATTTATGTGATTACAATGAAACACAGAAATCAGATCTCATCATTCATCTAGGGACACACACAGCAGAAAGACCCTTCAGCTGTGATGTTTGTGATTACAAAGCAATACAGATATGAAATATGATTTCTGTGTTGCTTCGTTATCACATAAATCACAGCTGAAAGGTCTTTCTCCTGTGTGTGTCCTTAGATGAATGATGAGATATGATTTCTGTATTGCTTTGTCATCACAATAATCACAGCTGAAGGGTCTTTCTGCTGTGTGTGTCTTTAGATGAATGATGAGATCTGATTTCTGTATTTTTTGTAATCACATAAATCACAGCTGTAGGGTCTTTCTCCTGTGTGTGAACTTCGATGAATAATGAGATCTGATCTCTGTGTTTCTTTGTAATCACATAAATCACAGCTGAAGGGTCTTTCTCCTGTGTGTGAACCTCGATGAATGATGAATTCTGATTTCTGTGTTCCTTCGTAATCACATAAATAACAGCTGAAGGGTCTTTCTCCTGTGTGTGTCCTTAGATGGATGATGAGATCTGATTCCTGTGTTGCTCTGTTATCACACAAATCACAGCTGAAAGGTTTTTCTCCTGTGGGTTTCCTCATATGAGTGATGAGACTTGACTTCTGTGTTGCTTTGTAATCACATGGATCCCAGCTGAAGGGTTTTTCTCCTGTGTGTGTCCCTAGATCAATGATGAGATATGATTTCTGTGTTGCTTTGTAATCACATGAATCACAGCTGAAAGGTCTTTCTCTTGCGTGTGTCCATAGATCAATGATGAGATATGATTTCTGTGCTGCTTTGTAATCACAATAATCACAGCTGAAAGGTCTTTCTCCATTGTGTTCCTCAGATGAATGATGAGATATGAATTCTGTGTTGCTCTGTTATCACATAAATCACAGCTGAAAGGTATTTCTCCTGTGTGTTTCCTCATATGAGTGATGAGACTTGACTTCTGTGTTGCCTTGTAATCACATAAATCACAGCTGAAGGGTCTTTCTCCTGTGTGTGTCCCTAGATGAATGATGAGATATGATTCCTGTGTTGCTTTGTAATCACATGAGTCACAGCTGAAAGGTCTTTCTCTTGCGTCTGTCCATAGATCAATGATGAGATATGATTTCTGTGCTGCTTTGTAATCACAATAATCACAGCTGAAAGGTCTTCCTCCCTTGTGTTCCTCAGATGAATGATGAGATATGATTTCTGTGTTGCTCTGTTATCACAGCTGAAAGGTATTTCTCCTGTGTGTTTCCTCATATGAGTGATGAGACTTGACTTCTGTGTTGCTTTGTAATCACATAAATCACAGCTGAAGGGTCTTTCTCCTGTGTGTGTCCCTAGATGAATGATGAGATATGATTCCTGTGTTGCTTCGTAATAACATGAATCACAGCTGAAAGGTCTTCCTCTTGCATGTGTTTGTGGATGAATGATGTGATATGATTTCTGTGTTGCCTTGTAATCACAATAGTCACAGTTGAAGGATCTTTCTCCTTTGTTTTCCTCAGATGAAAGATGAGATATGATTTCTGTGTTGCTTTGTAATCACATAAATCACAGCTGAAGGGTCTTTCTCCTTCGTGTTTCCTCATATGAGTGATGAGACTTGATTTCTGTGGTGCTTTGTAATCACATAAATCACAGCTGAAAGGTCTTTCTCCTGTGTGTGTCCATGAATAAATGATGAGATATGTTTTCTGTGTTGCTTTGTTATCACATAAACACAGCTGAAAGGTCTTTCTCTTGCATGTGTCCGTAGATGAATGATGTGATATGATTTCTGTGTTGCTTTATAATCACAATAATCACAGCTGAAGGATCTTTCTCCTTTGTGTTTCCTCAGATGAATGATGAGATATGATTTCAGTGTTTCTTTGTAATCACATAAATCACAGCTGAAAGGTCTTTCTCCTGTGTGTGTTCTTAGATGAGTGACAAGATTTGATTTCTTTGTTGTTTTGTAATCACAGAATTTGCAAGCATGTTTTCCACCTATGTGTTTTCTTTAATGAAGATTTATTTCTCTTGTGCTGCTGAACTCTTCACCATTCAACTGACACTTTGTTGATATACTATCACTTTCTGCATGAATCACATTCTTTCTTGCATTTTCGATTAGTAAGTCCACCTCATTGCAATCTTCAGAAGCTGGACCTATAAGAACTTAGTTGATTTTACAGGTTATGTTAGGCATAGTCTATTATTTCCGTTTCTATTTTAATATAGGCTCAACTATTACCATATATAAGGACATTGCCTTGGAGAAGGCAATTTCCCTGAGAACTGGAAGGTTGCTCTGGTTCGCCCTCTAGATAAATTTGCATCACCCAATAATGTAGAGGATTTCAGACCAATCAGTATTTTACCTGCATTGTCCAAAGTGCTAGAAAGACTTATTCATGCTCAAGTTGTAAGATTTCTAGACAGCAATAGAAAGCTTCATAACTTTCAATCAGGCTTTAGGAAATTCCATTCAAGTGAGACAGCTCTGCTTCATGTCACTGATGATATAAGGTCAGCTATGGACCAAAGAAAATGCACCATCCTCACCCTTTTTGATTTTTCTAAATTTTTTTGATACTGTTGATCATAAAGTTCTTTTAAATAAGTTAGCTATTCTTGGTTTTAGTCACAACTCCCTAGTTTGGTTCAAATCCTATCTCTTAGGTAGGAAACAATGTGTTTCTGTTGGTGACAACAAGTCAAATTGGAAAAATGTTATGCATGGAGTACCACAAGGTTCAATTTTAGGCCCTCTCCTATTCACTTTGTATGCTAATGACCTTTCTCATCTCTTTCAAAAACTAATTCACAAGAAATTTTCAAACTTGGTGAACAGGTTCATCTAAGATGTTAAAAAATGTTGTATTGAAAATGGCTTAAAAATAACGCAAAAACTTGAAATACCGTATACATCTTTTGGAGACAAAATTTCACCCTCTAATTTGTAAAAATAATGCATCTGCAGTGGACATTAACTACGTTGAAACGTATAGAATATTTCCGTAAAGCTTCAGAAATGACATCTAGTCTAGGGCTGTGGGCTAAATCCATTTTCCACGCCTGGAACGATCATTATAGAAAAAGAGAGAAATGTACTGTTTTTGATACCTGACATCACAGCGCGTGGATACATATCATTATGAAGCTAAGAAAACGATATAAATTTAATAGATTCTCTGTAGCTCGCACAAAAAAAGTTATAATTAGTAGAAATTTGATTAAATGTATGTTTAGAGTTTTGGAAGGTTATTGTAACTAATAAATTATACAAACGTTTTAGAGGAAACCTTGAATATTAATGAATGTATTATTTAGGCTACAATATCGAAAATAACAAGAATGACTGTGTATGTTAAATCATGGGATACACGGTATGCGTTTCAAAAATATACTGATTTGAAAATTTGGAAATTTGTTTAATTTACAAAGAAAAAAGTTGCAGAATTTTTGCACTGCCCCTTCTTCCTTTTGAAACCATACACAGTATATAGGCCTACGCGAGTTTTAAGTTGTGATGCAGGTTTTGAATGGTTCAAGTCTGTGTATTTTTTAAAAACTCAAATAAACATGGAAATTATACTACTAGAATGACATGAGTTATTTCAAGGGCAAATTTGAACAATAGAACAAGTAGCCTACTGTATTTTTTTAAAAAACTTTAATAATTATCAAAATTATACTATTAAAGTGATATGAGCTTTTTCAAGGGCAAATTTGAACAAGTAGCCTACTAGACACAAAAAAAACTATATTTGGAGTACTACCGGTATTTCTTGTCATGTTAAATACGTAATTTTTTGAGGAAAGCTTCCCGGACCCCCTTTGGAGGAAGGTATCTTACAAAGTTTTTGTCATAAACAAATTAATTCATAATTAATTTGATTTTCAAATAACCACCATTGTGATTTGTACTTCGCGCCATCTTGCTATATAAATAATGGTTAGATGTAAATGAATTATTAGAGAGGCGAGGCAAGTAAAATTAAAGCAGTAGGGTAATATTAAAGCAGCAAGAGTAATATTAAAGCAGTAGGTAGCGCTAGTGAGGTCCACGTTATAATGACAGTATTTGATCAACTTTGGTTTTGCTATCCTTGTCTATCATTCGACAAAGCCGGTGGTACTATTAATTTCTAGGTCCAAAACGATGCAAATTATGTTTTCGACAGTGTAGAAATATAATTAATCAATTCAGAGAATCGGCATCGCTATTTTTCTATCTTTATCCACTGCCATAATAATGTGGACCTCACTATACAGTCGATGACGTCACCCAAAGTATCATGCGCCACAGAGAAGAAAGAATTCCTTCTACTTTGTGCGTGCGCACAAA
The DNA here is from genome assembly GCF_014356525.2 of Nilaparvata lugens. Lineage (NCBI taxonomy): Eukaryota > Metazoa > Arthropoda > Insecta > Hemiptera > Delphacidae > Nilaparvata > Nilaparvata lugens. Next base: position 1,613,048 of record NC_052518.1, on the reverse strand, counting down.
ATGCTATCACGTGACCTTTGTCTACTATAGTGAGGTCCATGTTATAATGACAGTATTTGATCAACGTTGGTTTTGCTTTCCTTGTCTATCTTCCGACAAAGCCGGTGGTACTATCCTTTTCTAGGTCCACAACGATACCAATTATGTTTTTGACGGTATAGAAATATAATTAATCAATGTAGAGAATCAATATCGCTAATCTTCTATCTTCATCCCCTGCCATTATAACGTGGACCTCACTATAGTGCGAACAGATTGTCAAGTGAACAGATTGTAAGTCGAACAAATGACGGAGCGAATAACTTGTACCGCCCAATTTTAGCAAATAGCTGTAGAAGATTTGAAGTTATCGTGTTGTTTCATGGCTGTTGATCTGTTTTAGCTACAGTGGTTTTTATCCCGTTAATAAGATGCCTTTCTTCAAACCCGATACCAAAAATTATCATTATGTTTCAACTATTTCTTATTATCAGGTAAATATTCTTGAAAGTTCTCTATCATTGATTATTTGCCAGTTCTTATCCTACTCGAAATTACTCTTCATCCATTGTCATGTCATTATCAATCAACCTAAATTACAATAGGTAGGTACCGGTACCGTACATTCTAAATTGTTGTCAAACGTAATTTGAACCTTAATATTTTCCTAATAAATGGAGTATTTCAAATCAATTTGCTTGCATGTTCAATCTTGCAAGATACCGGACGACTTCTTAGTTCTTACAAAACTTGGAAAGTTTTGGCGGTAAAGCGAGCCAAGTTTTAGGTTATTGCTATCAAATTTTAGCATTCTTGAACAGGTTAGTTGAGTATTTGTTCAATTCATCCTCTATCTTATCTTATTGAAAATTATATTACCTGAGCTTCAATGTTCAACGTGTCTTGTGGGGTTAGTCTTAGTTTGAAATTTATGCATTCTTGCAATATACAGAGTGAGTCATGTATGGGAACCCTTCAATAAGTTGGGGACTGTTGTAGATATAATATTGTAACTTTCAGGATAAGTTATTGGTCAAATCATTTACTTCACTTCATGTTTTTTACGGCAATTTGTGTTGTGGAAGTTGAGGTGATGGTCATTAATTTGGGTTTTATTTTGGTTTCACGTCTACGAAACATACCATTAATTTGTTGAACATCTTCAGCTTAAAAGCAAAAATTATATTTCCTTAAAAAATAATTAGTTTAGCCGATCGGCTTGTCTCCTTCACTCCTTGGTGGGTGTACACAGTCAAGAATTATTATTGAATTTGAAGCCTTTCACAATCGTTTCACGGATCCGTGAGTAGCGCTGGAAAATTTGTTAACTTGCCTAACCTGGTGGCCCTTTACGGCAGTGTTTACTGTTTTAAAGCCGAATGTTGACATACCTGAATCTGATGGTGTGACTATAGAATCCTGTCATGTGATAGGCTGCTCTTATCAAAGACCTTAAAGAGCCTCTTTAAGGTATTTGGCTCTGATTCACCACTCTACCTCACTGCGCAGAAAGCAGAAACTATAGTTCCACTTGTGCTTGTGAGTTGTTCTTGGCTTTTATTAGTCGTATAGTCATTCTCTCAGTTGCGTGTGTGAGGGTTGGTCCTTGGTGTAGGAGAGATATAAAGTTTCTTTGAGTTTGATGTACTAGTCTCTTTGTGCCAGTTAATTGAGAGAATTGTGATAGTTTGTGAATAATATTATTGTCGTAAAAATCTCGAAAATTTTGTTGAAGGTACGTACTTTGAAAACTAACCTGATAGTCCCTTTGTTCTAGAATCAGGAAATCAATGGCTTTTGCCTACTTAGAACTACGTAGACCAGATCCCAAACAAAGAAACTACCATTTTGATCAATCTCAGCTTATTCTATTGAAAAGATTTATTGAGACAATGAGTAAGCGTCAAATATTTATTTGTTTGTAATTATTTTTTTTTCAATTATTTATACTTCTACTCTAGGTCCACTAGAGTAGTAAGTCTATTACTAGATTATATTAAAGCTGCAAAAGACAAAAAATTACGAAAAATTCTCAGCCAATACGGCTGATTGTATCGGAGAACCAACCTCGAAATCGGTTAGAGAACACACTGGAGGCTATGGGAAAACCTCCAAATCACGAAAATTTTACCCCCCTGGCACCCCTGGAGCCCCCCAAATTTATTCGACACATTTAAATAAGCCTCGCACAGAAAATTCGATAGAAGCTTTTTTGTTAAGCTCCCGGAGATAAGCCTATATCCATAGTTCTATTTCGATCAAATTCAAATGGTGACCCGGGAATTTGAGTTTTCATCGAAAATTTGGAGTTTTCCCAAATACCAAAAATTCTCAGCCAAAACTATGAGTTTACTGTGAAAACTGAACACCTCTCAGCCAAAACTATGAGTTTACTGTGAAAACTGAACACCAAATCTGTTGCATACTACACTGGAGGCTACGGAAAAACCTCCAGACCTTCCAAATTTTTCCCCCCGCCACCCCTGTGCTCCCCCAAATATTTGGGACACATTTAAACTTGTTTCCCTCAAAAAATTTATAAGAAGCTTTTTTGTTCAGCTCGCCAATATAAGTGTAAATCCATAGCTAAATTACAACCAAATTCAAATTGCGACCCGGAAAATTGAGTTTTCATTGAAAATTTGAAGTTTTCCCAAATACCAAAAATTCTCAGCCAAAACTATGAGTTCACTGTGAAAACTGAACACCAAATCTGTTGCATACTACACTGGAGGCTACGGGAAAACCTCCTTACAAATTTTGCCAAAAATCCAAATGGCGATCCGGGAAATAGAGTTTTCCATCGAAAACTATGTGTGTGAGTGTGTGTGTGTGTGTGTGTGTGTGTGTGTGTGTGTGTGTGTGTGTGTGTGTGGTGTGTGTGTGTGGTGTGTGTGTGTGTGTGTGTGTGTGTGTGTGTGTGTGTGTGTGTGTGTGTGTGTGTGTGTGTGTGTGTGTGTGTGTGTGTGTGTGTGTTTGGGTGAGATAATTGTAATGTGTCCCGCTCTTCCTGGCATCATTCCAGGGCGAAGCCCGCCTTCTCCCAGCTGCTAGCTAACACTATACAGTCGTAAAATACAATTGTGCGGGCGATGCCCGCATCCCAGCCGGAGCGTGAAGCGCGGAGGCTGCTATCCAACCCTATATAGTCATAAAAGGCAATTGGGCGGGCGAAGCCCGCCTCCCAGCCGGAGCTCGAAGCGCAGAGGCTGCTACCCAACACTATACAGTCATAAAAGATGATTGGGCGGGCGATGCCCGCCTCCCAGCCGGAGCGCGAAGCGCGGAGGCTGCTAATCCACCCTACTGGGGGTGCAGGGGTCGAAGCCCCCTTCCAAGCGCGAAGCGCGAGTCTATTACTAGAAGCTTGTTCAGCTGAAAGCTTACAATATGGAAAACTGTGATTTGAGTCTGCTATACCAATATTATAATATCCAGTCTTTATAGGAGGCATAATATATAATTTATATTCTTTCTATATTTGTTCATTTTCACATTAACTTTTCCTTGTTATTTTCCTTACTAATTCGTCTAGTTACTTGATACGACCATGTTGAGCTAATTTATTTAAATTACATTGTTTTCCATACGGTAACACTGAATTCCAAATTGAAATTGAAAAGTTTTCTTCACACATGTTGGAATGTGAATTAACCGAATTGAAATAATTCGCTGAAAGTTGCATTTAAAAAAAACATTAACGGATTTCAGTTTTGTGGTGGTTCAATTGAATTGAAAGCTTCAGACTATTGCTTATTAGTATTTTTTCAACTATTCAAATTGATTTTGCTCATATAGTAGCTTATCTCTTTAATAGCTATTTTTCTCCAATTATTCACCCAATGAATGATAGAAGAACCAATTTGTTAAGGCTTTATAAACATTATTTCAGGATAATTTCTTCCGTATGGTGATTGTATCATTGAAATGTAATAAATGTCCGTTGAGAAATACTCATTTAAAGCTATACCCTCTTGCGTTTTTTTACATCTTAGTATATATATGCTGTCATAATAATAATAAAATGAAACAATATTATGAGAATGTCATGCTTGCCAGTCAAATGGATCTGTCAAAATGTAAAACATAGAAAAAATAGTTATTGGGTTCAAGTAGGCTAGGCTACCCTACACAGAAAATCAATCTCCATATTTTCAAATGTCAACCTCGTGGTCACTCAGCCACTCTATAGCTTCTCTGGTGAGAGTGAGGAGGCCCACAACCCCTGGAAATCTGTACATTGGGCACTCATTTGTTATATGTTGAAGAGTTTGAACTTGACCGCAATCACAATTCTTAGTAATAATTAGTAATTCTTAGACCTCTTAGTAATAATTATTAGTGTGATACTTTCCATTCTCATTGTGAAATTCTCTATGATTCTGATGTGGCCGGATTCTGATGTGTTCTCATAGTAGCCGGTAATTTCTGTTTGATTTTAATTTTTTTCATTTTCTCCAACTTTTCCTTATTTGTCTTTGTCTTCTTTCTCTTGATTTTCCTTTTCATCTTCTGATAATGGAAAACAAATACTACTTTATTATCAACAATTATTTCAACAAATTTTGCTCATTATTTAAATTTATAAGACTGGGGCATTGCAAGTATTATCAATTAACTTAAATAACAATTAATCGAAGAGCCAAGTTCTATGAAGGTTTCTGAACCAGTCAATAACTCCTAGCTATCGGAAATAAGAGCATTTTCTCATTATCTGATGGGTATAGAATATATGGATACTAAATTATTAACAGTTTTTACAATAATTAATTCCTAAATTCCAATTGGTTTTTATTAGCACTTGATTTCTTATATTTATATCTCATGATTGTATCATCTTGTACCGTATTATTTTCATAAGAAATTAAACAATGTTGATTATGAGATTCATCAAACGCAATGCAGGTATATCTCTAAATTAAAATTAACAAAAAGTTCCAGTAAACAAGGGTCCTAAAATTCTTTATTACCGAGATAATAATTATGGCGTAAGATTGTACATTTTTTTTTTTTAATTTTTCATGTTATTACTTTGTGGCCTCATGAGGATATTTGAGTAATCGATTCTTCTATGAGATCAGCTGAGAAATCTGAGGTATATGAAATGATTGTTGAGGTAATGGGAATTTGTCAAAATAGTAATTTTCAATTTAAAAGGGATATAACTAGTATTCCTATTGTTAAACCATATTCAAGTCAGAGAGAAATTCAGATGATTTGATTCTGAAGAAAAAATGTTCAATTACTACTTAGGACTACTACTACTATGTTTTCTAAAAAGCATCCAAACCTCATAATACTGTTATTTTGTTAATCAAAGCAAAGATTTTAAAAATTGCTGATTTTTCTGTTCTGTCTCCTTCTGAGTCCTGATTTATTAGGTTTGGGTGCATTTGGGCAACATAGTGAGTGAAAGTTTTTCTCCAGAACTGAACTATCTACAATTTCCTTTGACTTGAAATACCGTTAAACAATAAAAAGTATCCTTGTTATATTCCTTTTAAATTGAAAAATTACATTTTTTGGCATATGTTTTCCATTTGAATTTGAATATGTTTCCCATTTTTTCAACAATCATTGAAGTCACATACTCCTATTTGAGTTTATACTAATAGGTTTGATTTCACATAGTTTGATCACTTTAGTACCCTCATGGAGACAGCAAAAAATGATAAAATTATAAATTTAGTAAAATCTTCAGCCATCATTATCTCGGTAACAAAGCATTTTAAGACCAATGCTTACTGGAATTTTTTTCATTATTTTGATGCAAGGGAGTTACGAAGTTTTTCGTTCTATTTCAAAAACACTCTGTATGTTGACTAAAACGACCCACATGAGTCATAAGTCTTGTTTTATGATTAATAAGGTAACCGTAACTTCTGGGCCACTCTGTATTATTACAACTTTATATATCCCAATAGTTGTATTGTTCAAATGCAAGTATGAGTCAATTTCTCATTAATTTTTAAAGATAAAAAATAATTAATATTTTCCAACAGTTTTGAGTTTAGAGGAAGTTCACATTTACTGTTCTTGATAACGTTTGTGATTTGCAGTTCTTCCACTCTCATCTCCTTGATTGAATTTGTTTTTGTGAATACCTGACATTAGAGGAATTGTTGTGTTGCAGATGCTCAACGAAATCAATAGAGCGAGCTTGTTCCTATTGAAGCTGATGCGTTCTCGCGACCGCTTGTCCAGGGAAAAGACAATCTCGCTGCGAGACGCTCTGGTGACCGTAATGGTGACCCGCTACCACAACCACTGGTTCCCACTGACGCCGCACCGTGGCTCTGCCTACCGCTGCATCCGCGTCAACCAGCAGAACAGTGATCCTGTGATCACGGCCGTCGCGCACATCACCGGACTCAGTGCCAAACTCATTCGCAGCTGGCTTCCACTACAGTTCACCATGTGGGTGGACCCGAATGAGGTCAGCTACCGCATCGGCGAGAATGGAAGTGTAATGGCTGTGTTCGTGCCCGACATCGAGGATATCCAGAGCTTCATTCCCGACCCCATCCCTGAACTGGAAACAGGCTTGGACGTGTTAGAAAGATGTCGGAAATTGATCTATGCTCAAAGTTTGGCTGCTCAGTTGGCAAGTTGGCTTCCTTATGGTTGCCCATTCATCATCTACGTATTTTGATCTCTATTATTATTCTGATGAAAGCCTAAGTGATCTTATTAAGTATTTTTACTGTGATCTTCAACCTTGCTAACGGGTCTTGTGTTTTGAGGTTTTCATAGCTACTTTTCTTCAGTTCTAATTTTAGTATTCTGTCAATACCATTATGAACGATAATCGGCTCTTTACTTGGATTCTCACTTTTCATTTATGTCTTATTCTAGTTCCCTGACTAATATAAACAAACATTATTTTAACATGCTTTTCTTTCATTCTCAATTTTGAAGTAGCTCATTTTTATTTCAGTTTTTTGACAAATTATCAGCAATAAATTAGATATTCACATAGATTTTCTTAATTTTGTTTTTTGAAAATCTTCAAATCATCATTACTTTTCAAGATTTGAGGTGGCTTGTTATAAAATTTCCTACCAATATAATCTGGTTTTTGTTCAAATAAATAATTTGTTTATACTAATAGGTTTGATTTCACATAGTTTGATCACTTTAGTACCCTCATGGAGACAGCAAAAAATGATAAAATTATAAATTTAGTAAAATCTTCAGCCATCATTATCTCGGTAACAAAGCATTTTAAGACCAATTCTTACTGGAATTTTTTTCATTATTTTGATGCAAGGGAGTTACGAAGTTTTTCGTTCTATTTCAAAAACACTCTGTATGTTGACTAAAACGACCCACATGAGTCATAAGTCTTGTTTTATGATTAATAAGGTAATCGTAACTTCTGGGCCACTCTGTATTATTACAACTTTATATATCCCAATAGTTGTATTGTTCAAGTACAAGTATGAGTCAATTTCTCATTAATTTTTAAAGATAAAAAATAATTAATATTTTCCAACAGTTTTGAGTTTAGAGGAAGTTCACATTTACTGTTCTTGTTGATAACGTTTGTGATTTGCAGTTCTTCCACTCTCATCTCCTTGATTGAATTTGTTTTTGTGAATACCTGACATTAGAGGAATTGTTGTGTTGCAGATGCTCAACGAAATCAATAGAGCGAGCTTGTTCCTATTGAAGCTGATGCGTTCTCGCGACCGCTTGTCCAGGGAAAAGACAATCTCGCTGCGAGACGCTCTGGTGACCGTAATGGTGACCCGCTACCACAACCACTGGTTCCCACTGACGCCGCACCGTGGCTCTGCCTACCGCTGCATCCGCGTCAACCAGCAGAACAGTGATCCTGTGATCACGGCCGTCGCGCACATCACCGGACTCAGTGCCAAACTCATTCGCAGCTGGCTTCCACTACAGTTCACCATGTGGGTGGACCCGAATGAGGTCAGCTACCGCATCGGCGAGAATGGAAGTGTAATGGCTGTGTTCGTGCCCGACATCGAGGATATCCAGAGCTTCATTCCCGACCCCATCCCTGAACTGGAAACAGGCTTGGACGTGTTAGAAAGATGTCAGAAATTAATCTATGCTCAAAGTTTGGCTGCTCAGTTGGCAAGTTGGCTTCCTTATGGTTGCCCATTCATCATCTACATATTTTGATCTCTATTATTATTCTGATGAAAGCCTAAGTGATCTTATTAAGTATTTTTACTGTGATCTTCAACCTTGCTAACGGGTCTTGTGTTTTGAGGTTTTCATAGCTACTTTTCTTCAGTTCTAATTTTAGTATTCTGACAATACCATCATGAACGATAATCGGCTCTTTACTTGATTCTCACTTTTCATTTATGTCTTATTCTAGTTTCCTGACTAATATAAACAAACATTATTTTTACATGCTTTTCTTTCATTTTCAATTTTGAAGTAGCTCATTTTTATTTCAGTTTTTTGACAAATTATCAGCAATAAATTAGATATTCACATAGATTTTCTTAATTTTGTTTTTGAACTAGTGTTTTTCATGGCTTAATACCTCTGACCAGCTTGTAATTATCATTATCAGCCAATTTAGCCCTTGAGCCGTTGTAATCAACAGCTACCCTGAGGTATTTAGTCATGAAATACATAATACTACTTCATGATTCATTTTAGTTTTCTGCTAGATACAATTATTGTTTCTAATAGCCTACTATCGTTTTCCAATTATTTCAGTCTTTTTATTCTTGACTTTGATTTTGAGCTGGTTCATGTATTCTTATTTTTTATTATTACCAACTTATTCTACTACTTATTATCACCAACTAAACTATTATTTGTGTGATGAATATTATTACTTGGTATAAATTATTTTCTCCATTTAATACAGAATATCTGTCCAGATTACTTATGAATTATGATTTTTGTACCGAAGTTCGTTCACTGTTGAAAAGAGAAAATATGTGATTTAAAACTTCAGAAAAGTGTCGAAACAATAAAACAAAGACAAGTGAAATATGTCATATTCTATCAATTATTCAATCTAAAAAAATAATTTTCTGTACAGTATCAAGTACATTTTATTATGATGGAAAATGTAATTACTGAATTATCTAATAATCTATATTATGGACCATTCAATGCCGAATTTCTACATTCAACATGCTCGGCTCTATACACAATTTTAGATATGAAACTGAAATCTTTTATGAATTACTAAAATGTAATATTTTATCTCTGCTCTTTCATTGAAGATTTGCATTTCAATTTTTCTCTCTTACAGAAATATTCTATTGTGATTATGATTATATTCTATTGTCATTATGATTATGAAATCCATCTATTACACTGGGATCTAATGTCATAAAAAGACATTTTCAGAAAAGCAATTTTAAGAGTCAGTTGAGTTTTCAAAAAAATGATGTTTTATTTCATTAAGAAGCCATACTATGGAAACCTGTTACATTAGACTTATAATAAGAACTATTATTTTTCATGATAAAGACTGGATTCAAGTCGATAGACGAAGTACAAATGAAAATATTTTGTGTAACTGTGATTGGAAATGTCTTTGTAATTCAGTATAGCTTAGTGACATTGTGATCGTATATTATAAAAATGAGTAGACATTTCGTAGCTTATTCAATGTATATAGTGATGATGTTTAAGGTACAAAATTTTTGTACTAGAAGGTTGTTGTTACAGAGAGAAGACTTACTAATTTAAGTAGTTATTATAGAATGTCTTTCTATGATACGTTTGGCAGCTTCTCACTATTTAAAAAAAAAATATATATATATAACTTTCTAAAACAATATATATATAAATAACATAGAGCATATATGATGCTCTTAGTGTGAAAGATTGCATTTAAAAAATTCTATATTTTATGAGATGAATTTACATTTTAAACAGAATCCAAAAATTTTAACTCTTCAAAATTCAGGGTGCTTAATATTTTCAGTTGATGTAGTACCTATACAGCAACATATCTCACGTGCCTTTGAAACCGGTTCAAATGTTTTCAAATAGAAATTACACAGTATTATTGTGGCCTTGCATTAGACTGAAAGTTTTCTTGCAATCTTTTTAATCCAATTAAAATCCCATAAATATGTGTCGGAAAATTGAGATTTTTACACATGACTTAATATTATTAAAGTTTCAGGGACTCAACCTTTCAATTATTTTTTTTCGTATTTTGGTCTGTTGTAAGAATGAATAAGTTTTGAATTATGTTACCTGAAATATTGAATCATTCAAGAATGTATTCAGTTGTAAATGTCGATATGATTATATTTCTTTTCATTGGTGTAATTTCATTTCACTTATTAATATAATATATTCATGTGAGCCATGAATTTATCTTAATATTCTAAGTCAATTGCATTGGTTCTCCTGTAGCTCAAGTAGAATAGAATGACTTATTTTATACCAAGTAAGTGTGATGAGGTTCAAATTTCAATTCAATTCAAAGCAAACAAATATTATTTGTTCCAATCATTTATATGATTTTTTTATTTTCTTATTAAACTTCAAACTCTTAATACTGTAGTTTTAGAAAATTGCTTAACTTGTTTTGAAATAATATCATTTATTATTCGGAGATGGCATTGTTAGAAAGACAACTTCCAAATAGTACAGCACAAGTGTACTTTCAAATATTACACCAAAGAAAACTGTATTTCTAATTTCTTGCCTCTGCAACAATAAATCACTTCGATCAAAATTACAATTATCCCAGTTTCAAATTAATTTCTGGACTTGTTTGTTGTCACTTTTGTCTATTTCTTTTTTAATGCTGGTCAACTACTAGAACGACTTTTATCATATTTGTAGAAATATTGCAGATTGTAGTCAATACTTGGGTTACAGGGAGCCTTGTAATATATTGTATGTTGTTATTAAAAGTTTATCAATATGTACAGAAAAAGTTCAAATATGACTTATTGTATCTCCAAAGAAATTTTATAATTCTTTATAAGATGGTGAGCTACTCACTGGAAATATTTGTTTATTTGAAGATCAATTACTTCTGTTCGCGTTGAAATTGGCTTTATTTAAAAATAGATACGCTTCATTCATCATTTCAAATTGTTTGATAGAGTGTTCTAGTTTTGTAATCTTCATGATGTATTCATAGATATTTAATGTCATAAATTTTATATTTGTATATGAAAGATGAATGATGCTTATAATTTTACCATTAAAATTTTAATTTTAACATTAAAACAGATATAATTATGTGTGAAATCGAACTCTTTGAGATTGATTGTTGTTAGGTAAGTGCAAGAAACTTTTCTCAACTTAATAGTTGGTAAAGGTGATATTCGTAATTGTATAAACAATATTGCTTTAATTATATAATTAATTAATATTATAATTAATATTAATTAAATTATATAAACAAAATGCTTTAATAGGATTATGATAATATAGAGTGAACCATTCATGTGAACCATACAATACCATCTCGTGAAACATTCATATTTTTTTTACATCCATAATATTTTTCAAAATTAATACTTTGATACCCATCAATAGATTTTTATGTTGAATTTAAAAATGAAGATTTATATAGGAATTTCAGATTCTGTTATTAGTCCATCCCGGCATTAATAAGTTACCCATACCTTAATATTATGATTGGGATGATGCTATTTATTACGAAAGTAACTGTAAAAATTCTCAATCTGATTGTACTTCGAAACAAGAATTAATTTCAACAATTATTAATGATTTCACATTTTTGCCCTGTAATATTTCATATTTTTCCGTTCTTAATCACATCAATTGGAGTTTTCCTTTATGAATATCCTATTATTATAAGTAATTTTCTACGTTTGTAATAAAGAATAATTGTTCATTGAAAGCATAAACTTTCTCTGTTCGTGTATGATTCAAATCCTCTTTCCTTTTACTCGCATATGACTGTTGTCAATGTGTTCTTGTCTTGAAGTTTTTAAAAAGTTCTTTATACTCTTGGGTAAAGCAGTCCCTAGACATTTAATATTATTGTACAATATTTGTACCTACTGATCAGACTTCAACGCCTATAAGAATAAACAGTTCATATAATTATATACTGTGGTCTGATGTTATTAGTTGGTAATATATGGTACAATAATACAGAGGGGCCTATAAAAATGTATACACACTTTGTCAGTGAATATATTGGCAATTCACTGGCATTCTGCAAAGTACCGCCCGCCGTACGTAGATTTAGCGACTTCTTTTGAAATGTACGTGTTGATCACGTCGGGTCGCTGACGCTACTCAATAAATGTCTTTAACATAGCCGTTGCTCCGTCTCGTCGGCGCTCTGAGCTAAACAATGACACTATCAAATGAAAATGATATATTTTGGTATGAACTGTTCATAGGTTGCGTATTAATACGCTGATATACGTGAAACAGCGGTCTAAAACGGCCTTACAGTTTGCATGCGGGCTACTCATGCCGCAATCACATTCTACAATTATTGATTATTGTTTATTAATAATTATTTATTAATTAGCATTTGAACAAGTTCATCAAAATGATCAGAGGGCTGTATGAAAACTACAATGCCCGAATTATACATGAGGGAAAAAAACTCTCTAATCCCTTTGAAATTAAAAGTGGTGTACGGCAAGGATGTATTCTGTCACCGACGCTTTTCTTGATTCTCATGGATTGGGTGATGAGGAAAATTTCAACTGGCAGGAGAGGATTGCAGTGGACCCCATTCACACATCTTGAGGACCTGGTTGTAGATGATGTGTGCCTGATTTCTGAAAGTCACCAAAATCTTCAAGAGAAGATCTCACAACTTGAAGAAGTGGCAGATAGCATTGGATTGAAAATAAATAAGAAAAAGACCAAGGTGATGTTTGTGAATGGTGCAAATCAAAGAGACATCATCCTTGGACAGGCAGTGTTATACTCTGTCCAGACTGCGATGAGCGCTGGAAGATTAAGCCGACCCTCGCTCCCCCACGCGCAGGCACACACGCCCGGCCTACCTGGGCCATTGATATACTATGTAGAGGTAGACAGACCGTCCCTTTACTCATACACACAAAAGAAGACTGCGCTTGTGTGTATGAGTAGTAGGAGGGTCGGCTTAATCTTTCAGCGCTCATAGCAGTCTGGAGAGAGTATAGATAAAGTGGATAAATTCTGTTATTTAAGTAGTGTGGTAACTGAAACTAGAGGGGCAGAGCAAGACATGAAAACACCAATAGGCAAGGCACAGCAAGTTTCCAGTAGCCGCGCTAGTCAACTTGACAGCTGTCTAATCAAATCCCTCATAATTAAACTAATCTAAGGCTTAAACCTAAGGAATATTTTCAACTTTGAAGGTTAATAGTTTAGATAACTTAAATCCTCTCGGTTTTTCTACACCTTATATTCAAAGATGATTTTATACAAGTCTGAACGGAGCTTAACGAAAATTATAGCTCGACAACATTTCAAGTCTCTTCAACTAAGGAAAATTATTTTTCCTAGTTGAATTAAAATTCAATACAAATTCTCACTTGGAGAACAAAAATAACATAAAAAAGTAAATAATTATCAAAAATACTGAACCAAGTGGAAACGCTTCAGATTGATTCAATACTCAATTCAATATTGACAAAGGTGTAATAGTTGAATGAAATTAGAACTACTACATGGCATTTTTTTATAAAAGTCATTTAATTAAACTTGGAAACAAACTTTACAATACTATAAAATGAATATTTAATTGAAATGTATCAGTCCTTGATGAATTTTAGATTGAAAGTTCTAAGCTTTTTCACTATGATAGTTCAACAATAATTTTCGAATAGTTAATTTAAATCATTACACACACGCCTTCAGGTCTACCGTATCACATAATAATGTTGAAATGAACACAAAAAATTATGACCCACACACTTTAGACGGAAGAGCGTTTTTAACCTGTAAAAGACAAAAAAAAACAATTAATGTTACATGAACCTCTAAAATATTGATATAATGAATTTATTGAAAATTAAGGCCCTGAATAATGGAAAATACAGATGAGCGAAATATTAGATTAGAAATATTAGATCATTTGGACCTTACTTTATTTAAGTTCATAAAAATAATTTTCAATTAAAGTTCACAAAGGATGAAGATATTCAATGAGAATTATTATCCTTTCTGTTCTGTCTAATACTTGTTCTTAAAAATACTGTAACATAATTTAAAATATCTCGATATCCGTTGAATGTATAGAATAAAATGACTTTTTTATTTGATGACATGGCGAAGTTTGGACGATAATGTCCACTCTACCACTTAGGGCCGTTTGCACAGTGTAAGTTTAAGCTAAAGCTTAAACCAAATCTGGATTTATTTGGTTTAAATTAAAATTCCGTTTGCACAGTATCAGTTTAAACTCTGTATTGAGTTTGAACTCTGGGAAACTTTAAACCTTCAAAGCAGGAGGTTTAAACCAAATAATTTGGATTAACTTGACATCTGTAAAGATTTGATGGGAAAACAACAGATAGTAAATTATTTTTCGACGGTTGTTTTTAATGCTTCTGTAGACGATAATAATATTTAAGTTATAGTAAATCATTATTTGAATGTAAAAATAATTATAATGGAGGAATTGATAGAAGTTTTTAATGCGATTGATGAAGATAACTGCGAAGAAATTTTAAAACTGAGAAAAATTGGGAAAAACGAATGATTTAAATTTCTGGGATGATAGAGAATTTTTTAACGGTTTTGCTTGAGTAAAGCAACTGCCAATCCAGTATTTGATTAAATGAACCACTTGATAGAGAATAAGAAAATCTTTAACAGTGGTCTTCGATTAGGAAACATATTTTTAATAACACATAACTGAGATATTTTGATTTCGAGAGATTTCTAATAAACGAGGAAGACCGTAGTAGATTTAAGCGTAACAAATCGCTTTTTTAAAAACATTCTAAAATATATTTTTTGGTGCCTACCAAATATAAGTTTGTATCTAATAGTAATATAGCATTTCATCATTTTTTGAAGAATTTCTTGATCGCTTTTCACTTTTATTAGCGTACAGTTTACAGCTCTGTGGATTTTGAACAAGGAAATAGTACGTAGCTACATAACCTCAATTTACTGATGGTTTGTAAACAAATTTCCTGTAAAAATCGGCCTCCCTGATATTATAAATGATGACTTTCTATTACCAACTTAACGCTAAACTAGTTTAAATTAAACTGGATTAGTAAATGCACTGAGAAAACCGATTCAAGTTTAAACTTTCAGATTAACTTAAACTGGATTAACTTAATCGAGTTTAGCAATCTATACTGTGCAAACGGCCCTTAGTCACGCTCGTTCGTTCGTTCGTGTCAGGTGATTATACTTGTATTATATGCCTAAATTAGAATAGTAATCCACTGTTATAGCAGCTTCGTCATTAAAATTAAAGAGGTCTTGTCGATTGCATGCTGGTGCAAGACGGCACTTTAGGAGGTGGTCATCTGACTGGATGTCTCCACAGTCACAATAAGGATCATCAATCTGCCTCCAAGTAGTGCGGTTTTCTTTAGTGCAAGCACACTCTGCTCTAAGGCGTTCAGAGTTTTCCATTTACTGTACGGTAGCTCTGCTCCTGCTGGCAGTTGCTCCCTCAGCACTGAGTCAGTGGCATCTGCACCCTCATGCCAGAGTCGAATTCGTTCTTGTGGTGCTGAGGAGCCCAGCTCCTGTGTCTCTGTTATAGTCACGCTAATATATTAACTTAAAACAGTTTTCATTAGATTTACATAAGATTCGACCATTTTAGAACACAGGTGCCACCAAAAATCATTTAGTCAATTTATAATTATTGAGATATTACAATAATTTCTGAAAGATTCCTTGAAATTTACAGGATTGTGCACATTTCAGTAAATTAATGAACTGACTCAATCAGGAGAGTTAAGATTGACTCTGAAGGCCAGAAGTTTTCAGGATTGAGATTTTATTAGAATTAATTATTATTATATTCCAGCAGTAGGTTAACTGAAATATCTAATCATTCTTCCATCTCCTCACTAGACCGGTGCTGCCGGTCTAGAATAGCAGGCCTAGCGTCCCAACAACCCAAGGTGCTAGAGTGGTAAAACCCCACCGAAAATCCGGGTTCCTTTATAACCATAATCCTTCATATTCTACATCCCTACCCCTCACCAAGCCTTAATATCCTTCCACTTGTAGGCCTACCTTTCAAATTTCCACTTCCCTGTGAATTCTGCCCATCCAATAAATTAGATTAGATTATTTTCATCAATTGTATTAATTTTCACTATGTATTGTATTTAAATTTAGAAGTATTATTTTTTGTTCGTTTTGTTTAATTTTATAAGTGTTTGCCATAGGTCTTGTCAGACCTGGAAATGTAAGACAAATTGAATAAATATCAAATATCTCTGAAGAGGGTTGTATGACAGAGAGGACCTAGATTCCTAAATTTGCCCTTAATAAAGGAAATTATTCAATTCATGTTGAATTATGAATATGGGAGGATTTTCACAAAAAATAAGAAAGACAACTAATGATTATAAATGAGCACGTGTGTTTCAGACAGACTAAAATGAAACAATTGAAAAAACACAATTTTATTGGTTGGTTTCAACACGAAACTTCAGTTCTGTATTAATGTTTAATAAATGTGGATGTGACAAAATCAAACTATGTTTTTTCAATTATGGAAAAATGCCACAATATTGTCACCTGGTCATATGGGACATAATATATGAATAATATATTTATATCATATTGATCAGGATTTTAGAGTTTTTAAATCAAAAGTTCAATGAACAGTACATTGTCTTTGAACAATCTTTTGTCATCAACAGAAAGATTGTTTATTTTATTTCTTGTCAATATTAACGTTAACTTCTCTCTGTTTCTAATAACAAACGTGCCGCTTGTGCTAAATATAGAAATATGTACTTGAGATGGCTTTCATGTTTGACATTGACTGAGTTTATATTAATACCCAAAAATTTAGCTTTTGGGGAGAGTTCGTTCGTTAGGACTGTGAGTAAAGTCCGGCTGTTCTGGTGAAAAGGATAGATTTTGCTCTTGTTTTATAATACAGTTTTCCTGTCGCAGTTCGGGCAGTTTAAAGAGAATTGTATTATTGAATAAGACGGAATATGAACCCATTTCACTAGATCAGTTATTTTGATTTTCAACTAATAATTAACGTCGCGTTTCAACCAGTGAATACCAATGGGGGAAGCTATCTTCAAAAGGTAGGTGTTATCCTTTTTGAGTTTTCTTTTTTAATTTTTCATAACCACAAAGTTTGTGTACGTTCTGTGTACAGTAAATTGTTCCAGTTCCAATCGTAGATTGTTCCATCACGTGACTAGTGCAAAATGTTCCCATGGAACGCCATTTCAAAATCGTTGGTTCAAGCTTTTGGCGCGCACATATAAAGTTGATTTACACTAGACTGTGTCGTTTACTAGCTGCGTGAATGAAGAAAGGCTGTTTTACAAACCTTCCGTCAAGAAAAGTGTAAATTTCTTTTATTCCATTACTCTCAAATTTTCTATCGAGAAAAATTCATTTAATAAATGATTATCAAACATCATATTGTTGGTTATGTATTCTATGCAAACTATCAGCGCATGCGCAGAGAAGCAAGCAGACTACAATAATCGACCATGAGAGCTCAGATAGTTGGAACTGTACCAGGTCGGGCAATTTACCACACTTCGACTGTGGGGCAGGATTTTAGAGCTGGAACAGAATCTGTCAAAATTCCTCCCATGGAACGCGGATCTTTTTACTTGGTAAATTGTGAATCGGACAATTTACCACATTCCATGTACACAGAACGGGCCCATTGTATCTTTAGCAGCAAAGCGAGTAGCTTCCCCATAAATTTCATTTTAATATTGTTTCCTTATAATAAAGTAATCTTGATTGTTTTAATGTAAATATATGTTAAAGATTCATTAAATTATATAGTAGATTGTTCACCTTTTGTTTTATCTTTATAACCACCAAAACATATTACATATAGTTTTCTTTCCCTCCTTAGGAGGAGGTCACACCCTCCTTACATAATTGGTGGAGGCGCCGGGTACAATGGCCATATGAATAAAACCAGAGCAAATGCTCATGAGCAAGAGCATGGAGCATAAGGTTTTGCTCATAAGCAAAAGGTAGAAGCAAAAGCATTTGCTCATTTTTATATGAATAAGCTTTACCTTATACTCTTACCTTATGCTCCTGAACTCTGGAGCAAATGCTCATGTATTTTAGAGATTTTTCATCAGCTGATTCGCTTTTGTAGCCTTAGTTTGTTTTATAGCTCACGGAAGGGCTAAATATGCAAGTAGGGTGCACCGCTTGTGTTTGCGTCGTCTACTCTGTTTTCTATCTATGAATTGAGTTTTAGGTTAGTTGAGTTTAGAATTTTGAAATAATTATATATATATATACACACACTCTAAAAAGAGTTTTATAGTTCTCAACTATTGGTTGTGATCGTATCTGGTATAGTTTCCTCTTCCTCATACGAATTAGTTGAGCCATTTTACTATAAGCAAAAGGTGATAAGCTGCTCTAGACTAGACTCACCTTTTTTGAAGCATTTGCTTCAAACGTTGAGCAAATGCTCTATTTTATTCAATTTTGAGTATTAGCTTTTACTTTTGAGCAAATGCTCAAACTATTTTTTTGATGAGCATGAGCAAAAGGTTTTGCTCACGTTTATTCATAGAAAATGAAGCAATTGCTCCATATTTTAGAAGTATAAGCAAATGCTCAACTTTATTCATATGGCCCATTAACTGTTCATTCTCGTTTGAAATAATCAATTCTAACCTAACCTAACCCAATTCTCATTCAACAAATTGTATTAAAATGAAACATTTGTAAGTTTAAACTTTACTGCTCACCTCATACAACTCGCCTAACTTCGAAGAATCGTTTTAAGTAAAACACCTGTCCAAGTGTCATAGATAATAAAACAAATATTTAAATGGAAAAACCATTGACTAATGCATGCTTACAATTCTATGATAAAACTAAATTTGTAGTGTTGTATTTGTTGAAATGAATCTGGCCATTTAAACTATACTAGGAATTTTCCTTAATTACTCTTGTTATTTCTGAAGCCTCTAGAATATTCAAAGATCTGCCTTTGTTATTAACATGCAGGAACTCAACATTCTCCTCAACTGTGAACTTGGTGATTATTTTTTATCAAATGTTCTGCAAAAGTTAGATTCCCCATTTTGTTTATTCCAATCTCTGATGTGTTCTTTAATTCTACTTTTGAAAATTCTACCAGCTTGACCCACATAACAAGCATTACAATCATCACATTTAAGTTTGTACACCCCACTTTTATCCCATATATCAATTTTGTCTTTACTCCAGCTAAATAGACTATTTAAAATCGGTTTGGTCTTGAAAGCAGCATGAAATCCATTCCTTTTCAATTCCCTACCTATCCTATCAGATACAAGGCCTAAATATGGAATTGTTATCCAAGTCTTCTCCTCACAGTTTGAGCCTACAAAGCTAGAATAAAAAAAACCTTCCATAGACGGTAGCAGATACAGGTTTATTGATGTAACATCAACAACTGTTCATTCTCGTTTAAATTACGGTAATCAATTATATTTTATTGAACAAGAAACTATATATTTCATAATGAATTTTCATAATTAAGATAAAATATTTTGTTAATAAATTATTAATTCTACATTGTTAAAAGACGATCTGGCAACAGAGCAAAGCAAGAAAAAGATAGCGCTAACCGCTTTGTTGAATGATAGACAAGGATAGCAATACAATTGCTATTTAAACACTGTCATTATAACGTGGACCTCACTATAGCTGTTCACCCTGTGGTCAATATTTGCAATAGCAAAAGTATTCGAGGTTGTTTAGAGCATTTGACTTTAGATTTTCGTTTAATAATAATGAATTACAACAGCCAAACATTGAATCTACCCAGTTCCTCGGAGTGTTTTTGCAATCTAATCTTAAATGGAATACCCATATAGGAAATATATATAATAGAGTACTAAGAGGGCTTTTTATGTTGAGAAGGTTGGCTGGAAGTGTGACAATAGAGGTCTTGAAAACAGTTTACTTTGCGATTATCCACAGTCACCTAGCCTATGGTATAATTTTGTGGGGAAATAGTCCTTTGGCTGGTAAACTTTTCCTGCTACAGAAGAGAGCCATTAGAATATTAAACAATGAAGAGCCACGTAGTCATTGTAGACCATTGTTTATTGAGAATAAAATTCTGACTCTTCCTTCTATGTATGTCCTGGAATGTCTGTGTTATGTCAAAAAGAACCTGGATAAATTTATCCTCAACTCTGATAGGCATACATACAATACAAGAGGGGCAAGTAATATAGGTGTCGAATGGTGCTCTTCCAGCGCATCATTGAGAAGTTTCAGGGCCCAATCTCTCAGATTTTATAATGCCCTTCCGTCATTGGTAAGAGACCTAGATGCCACCCAATATAAAGATAGAGTTAGGAAAGGCCTAATAAGAGGTGGACTTTACAAGGTACCTGAATTTTATAAAATTTCACAGTCTATGTAAATCTGTTACTATTGTGTATGTTTAGGCTGTGTATACTTGGTATGTAATCTTGTTTAATAAGTAAATTTTAGATGTAATTGTGTTTTAGCTGTGTAGACTTTTGTATTGTTAATTATTTTGTATTATTTTGTATACTTGTGACGATGACCAATGTTTGTTGTGAACCAAATGGTAATAAATATATTATTATTATTATTATTATTATTAATTTATATCATCTTCAATACAATAGAAAGTGTATGGTAATTCACATTATTATAATTTACAATGTAATTAATTCATCAACTTTAATAATAAAGCCCAGAAAACAATATCGCCCAAAGTTGGCGGTGAAATGAAACTAGCAAAAAATGAGAATTGAAAGTGCATCCTTATCATATTATCTTTAACATTAGAATGAAATCATTTTGTTTTGGTTTTCTAAGATTCGTTTTCCCCTGATTAGACAAAGTGGTTGAAATGCTAGTTAATATGAATGATTATAAAATTTTCTATGCTAGTTTTTTTTCTTTTTTAGCACTACAGCCAATATGAGCTTTGGCCGCCACCACTACAGCTCTCCACGTTTCTCGGTCTTCAGTCATATGTCTCCATCCTCTACATCCCATTTTTTGAAGATCGTCTCTCACTTCATCTTCCCACCTTATTCTCGGTCTTTCTATGCTAGTAAATGTAAAAAATTATGTAATTTCCTATGACTTCAAGTTTAAAATTCACTTGAACGTTAAAAATTGGTATTTTATCAGTTGAAGTATGAAATGTTTTCAAATTGATATATTTGTTTTGACGTCCCATTCCATAACTACGATTCTTATAAATTTCAGAATCTTCCCTGCATTTGAGTTAACTAACTTTACTTTTTTCAAGTTATGAACTAAAGCTCTAACTCAACTTTAATGTTCTATTAATTTTGATTGAGATCTATTATCTCTAGATCTAGAAAGAAATATGACTTTAATATTAGTTTTCATTGATCGATAAAAGCAGACTATCTATTTTGTTCATGAAGAATCTCAATCTGCATCTCCCTTGTATGTGATTGATTCGCTGTGTAGATAGAATGTATAACAGGTTTTTTTACCCATACATTTTATGTTATTAAATAATTCGAGTTTATTATTAATTTAATCTTCCGGCAGTCGCGCTGCTGTAAAAAGTACAACAGTGTCAGTTTTTTTGCTGCACAAAACTATTGAATGGGGTGGTGTAAGTGAATGAGCCACCTATGCATTCCAAAACTTTCCCTCCATCACTCCACTGAGTTGCAGTATCAACCGAGCAATGGTTCAGTCTTTAGGTGCCATTAAGTCGCGACAGTGCATAAGTAGCACTGTGCATAAGATAGGGAAAGACTGTATACGGGGACTGTAAACGAACCAATAACACAGAATTGATGGTTTTGTTTGATGTACCTTATTGGGCTATGAAATAGTAATCATACAAATGTTCATAGACGTAAAATAATCCAAGAAGATGGGAAAAGTAATTATACAATTAATTAATATGTTTTGACAGTAAACAGAGTACCTAACACATGAAACATTGGATGTTGTACAAAATACAACACGCGACTGCTCGTGTGATTGAGTAGGGCGCGACTACCGGAAGGTTAATAATCATTAAATTATTTATCATGTAATTCGTTACCTTCTTCTTTTGTTTCTTCCTTTCTTGCCTCTCCCACATCCATATTGAACATTACAACCTTGGGGGTCATGGTTGACATCTTATTGCTGAAGCAATAAGTGTAGATACCATTAGCATTGGCTGCAAATGTGTACTTTCCACTAGTTTCTCGTTCACCTTTATGAATTATATTATTATCAGGTCCCAAAATTTTGAAGTCAATGTCCAGGAACCCTCCTTCCGATATTTCAAACATAAGGCCTAAAAAGTGAAATAATCATATTTAAAAATACATACAATAATCAATGCAAAGCTGTAACGATTCACTTTATATTTAAAAAAAACTAACGACAATTTTTCAAAGCTTTTAGGTTTGAAAGTTATTCATTCAGACAACCTAAACATAAATGCTTCGAATAATAGACTGCTAGTCGTTAATTTTTGAATATTATTCAAGTGAATTAATAATCTCAGTTCGTGATAAAATACAAAATTGATGAATAACTCTGCTATTACAAAACTGTTAGTTATTATGCATAAATGTATAAGCAAATGTATTATGAATAAGATTTTCTTTACTCTGTGGTATAAGCCAATATATGTTGTAACTACGTGTAGTCATATCTCATTTTAAACTCGAAAGGGTCAATTCAGAGGTACGTAGACCAAGTTAATAAGAAATGAAATATGTAATAATAAAGAATAAAAATAAGGAATTGAAACTAAACAGTCGTCTGTACCATTCAACCTTCAAAAGACTATATTTTTTCCTCATATCAAAACCCTCTTGCAACAACATTTTTCCACATATATTTAATACTTTTTAATGCTCAAGGAAACTATACTCTATTTGATATAACTTCCGAATAGGTGTAATACGTATAAGATAGGGAGTGCAATGTATTCCAATGTACATTAGGTCACCAGTGGGTCACCATTGACGGCCGTGCGCGTAAAGAAAGTTCAGACACCAGTGAGACACCAAGATTGGTGGCCTGGTTGGCGACCCGAGTGAGACACCAGCCGGCTGTCAAAATATGGCGACCCTAGTGTAATGACCGCAATAAGAGCTAATACCACGTGACTCGCTCGACCCAATGTAATTAGAGCATTAGAGTATACGTCTATAGTGTGGTCCACGTTATAATGGCAGTGGATAAAGATAGAAGAATAGCGATGCCAATTCTCTGCATTAATTAATTATATTTCTACACCGTCAAAAACATAATTGTCATCGTTGTGGACCTAGAAAAGGATAGTACCACCGGCTTTGTCGAATGATAGACAAGGATAGCAAAACCGAAGTTGATCAAATACTGTAATTATAACGTGGACCGCACTATAGAAGCATTGGGTGACAATATGGGAATATAAATATCCTCTGAAACACAGTTAGTGACTTTCAAATTATAATTTGGTTGAAGAGTTCTTGTATGTTATGAAGATTGTAAATTTTTAAAACTAGCAAGTGGTGGCATGTATTATTATATCTTCCATACAGGCAGGTTAGCTATAGTGAGGTCCACGTTATAATGGCAGTGTAGGAAGATAGGAGAAAAGGGTTGCCAGATCTCAGCCTTGCCACCCAGCTGATACTGGTATATCTGATGAATGAACTGTTCATTATTGTTGAACATAGTTGATCATATTTTATTTGTCAAGGAAATGTATTTTTTTTTAAAGATCTAATAATAAATTTTCATGATTGAGATTAAATATTTTGTCAATTAGTTGAATATCTACATTGTTGATAAACGATGTGGCAACATCGCAATGCGTGAAAGAGATAGCGCCATCTGCTTTGTTGAACGATAGACAAGGATAGCAACACCATTGCAAATCACACACTGCCATTATAACGTGGACCTCACTATAGCGAGAGTTGGGCGGTATGAGTTAGGGACATGCTTTTAAAATATTGACTTGGGATTTTGCGAAAGAATGACTGTCCTAGGGGTACTGGGAACTATAGTAAGTGGGAACATGAAAATAGTTCGGTATTTTTTAATTACAGAGAAGCCATCGTGCTGCGTTGGTAAGGTTATATTATTAGGTCTATGGACAACATTTCAGTTGAAAATCCTCGACGTATCAGAGAGTACATGAAAAGCTAAGCAATGTTCAGAAGTAAAGTGTCCAACTAATCCAGGTCAAGCCAATGCTATAGGAGTAGTTTCTATACGATAGGTAATTTGAGAGAGAGCCTGACGTGACGTGGAGCCACCATAAAAGCACATTTCAATCTCTCAAAATACAAAAAGAGTGGACAGCAGACACCGAAATCAATTCAAAGAATTGATAGTTATTATTTGGAACTGTATCTTTAGTCAGGAATTTCATGAACCTATCAACAACCAAGTTTACAACGTGTTACCTGGCCACCCCTAACCTAAAATACAGATGGCTCATTAATTACATATATTTACGACAAATGGAGCGCTATGAAGACTCAAGAATGCGAAATTTAAAATAAGAATGATTGAATATAATCACTTTCAGTCATAAGCAATTATAATAACTTAAATTAAATAGTACTAACCAAGTTTAGTTCCCATTTCTGCTCTCTCGAAGAAGCATTCTTCAGCATGAGCATCAACAGTGATGAAATATGCTGAGATTTTTTGAATAAAGGAAAGAGCAAAAATGAAATATATGAACAGCATTATATTAGGAAATAGTGATTAATAATAACATTAATTCTAGAAAAAACAGTATTAACATAAAATATTGGAATTCTGTAATAATCGGCCAACTCAATTTGACACGACACCTCAACAGACGGTAGTTGTTGTTAGTCAGCTGTCCGACCATAGAGGTGTAGATCAAAAGAGTAGTTTGTATAGAAAAAAATATATATCAATTGAATCAAGTTATTGTGAGTGAAATATAATAATCTGAATCATTTTGTAATTTTTTCAGATATCTTATATGATGAATTACTCTTCAATTATTCATTGAAAAAAATTATCTGACTCAGTTTATAACCAGCTGTTAATCTTTCTATGCTATTGAGGTTTGGTTTGGTTTTGGAACAAGTGTTCAGCTCAATTATTGTCATTTACCTCTTTCTGCAACAATTATAGGCTAAGTACGGTACTGTGTCGTAATAAGGTTTTAAATTTTTTATTAATAAAATTGCTGCCTGCTGCTTCAAATTCAATCCATTTGCGTACCATCGATTGTCTTGTGAACACTGTGAAACTCCCGAGTTATGTGATTTTGGTAACTGATAACAATAGAATTGGTGGTGGGGGGGTTTGTTTGGTTTATCTTAATTTGAAAGAGGCAATATTGTTGCTTTCAAATATCATCGAAGTACTTGTTGATTGCACCATAAGGTTCAGTGAATTCAGAGTCCATCACCTTCTAGTCTCAAGATATTTATGTTGCCAGTTAACTCACAATATGTCATCTCCAGAGTTCTCTTTGATAGGTATTTACATGTGCTATTTACTGATAGTTAGCAGAAATTGTGGTCTAAGTAATAGTAGTTTACTTAGACCAAATGAGACACACCATAGAACTTTTAATATATTCAGACCCGATCAACCTATGGATGAACTTGAAATAAAGTACGGTACATTCCCAGAAAAGCTTCGTTTGAAAATGGTAGATGATGCTAGAGAAATGTTTTACTTTGGTTACAATAATTACATGAAACATGCTTTTCCAATGGATGAACTGAACCCAATTTTGTGCTGTGGCAGAGGACCTGATTATGATGATCCGTGAGTATAACTCAATTCTTAAATCTCAAATCTGGTTGTATCTATTTGCAATGGAATAATATTCGTAAAGACATTTTTAAACTATCTATAAGATAAGGTTTCCATTGTACAACTGATAGTAACTCAACTCAATAACCGTCAAATCCTTATAAACCGATATTTCACTATCGAATGAGCCTTATTTTTATATTTTATGAAATATTGATGTAGGCCTAACAGTTTTGGTAGGTTGCATATCCTCAAAATCAAGAATACCCCTCACCTGTCTATGAAATATTACCTTTAACCCAACGTAGCCTACGTAGTCTACCTGTTGAGAAGATTGAGGTTCTATTCACTGTTCAATAGCCACATTATCTATGGTATACTGCTGTGGGGACACTCTTCACACTGTGAGAGTATTCTTCTGCTACAGGAAAAAAAGCATCTCGGATATTATCATCCAGCGGTCATTTGGAGCACTGTAGGCCACTCTTCGTCAGACTTGGGATTCTTACAGTTTTTAGTCAGTTTATCTTTGCTTCCCTGGTTGGTATTAGTAATACCAATCTGACAAGGAATCTGAGAGTACCTATTCACTTCGAAATGTTCTCGAAAGTAAGGCTCAGAACTGTTATCCCAATATCGCTCTTGAAATGTTCAACATGCTACCACCATTTGTGCGTTATTTGAGTGACAATAAGTTTGAGAGGAGACTCAAGTCCTGGCTGCGTGCTAGACCATACTACTCCTTGAGTGAATTTTTTCAGGAGTCTATAGGATTTTTAGTCTTAGTCATCACCGTGTTTAGCCATTCTATGTCATTATGGTTTTAATTTTTGACGTGACAGTGTTGTCAAAAACTTATGTGTGAACTATGTATATTGACGTGATGACCTACCCAGTGCATCTGGCTGGCTAATGTTCCTACGAATTGAAGATTGAAGATACATAGGATAATTTTATATATAATTTTTCTTTACCAACTAATACAGCTGAATACTGCTCTCCTTTTCTAGCTCCACAACGTTGCCAGATCGGTTTTTAGCAATGTAGAAATATAATTAATTAATTCAATCTCAATAAAAAATTGACAAAATATTTAATCTCAATCATGAAAATTTATTATTACATCTTTAAAAAATATATTTCCTTGACAAATAAAATATGATTAACTATTTTCAACAATAATGAACAGTTAAATTTATCAGATATACCTCAAGGCTGAGATCTGGCAACCCTTTTTTCCTACCTTCCTACACTGCCATTATAACGTGGACCTCACTATAGAAGTAATGCATTATAATTAGGTGTGTATGTTTCCTTCTAAAGGTGCATTTTCGTTTATGCGTAAATTTCCGCAGTCGACGACGGCAAGCATTGTTGACATTCATATTGTCCAAATTTCAAGTGTGCTAAAACAGCTGATCACATAATTTTTCATTATTTGTGTTTATTATTCAAGAATAAAAACATTTCTAATAATATCCACATATTGTCATTTGAAAGTATAAACTCGAGAACCCCCATTAAAACATGATTGAACATAATCTTTTAGGTTTATCTATACAATTTGAAATCCACCCAATCTGAGATCCTCACCCTGTCGTGGTCGATGACGGCATTTACTCACAAACGAAAACCCGGCTTAAGCGCTCAAAGACTTTCAATTTTTTTTATTTATTCAAACTCACAATATTCACAATCAGAATCAATAAGAAAAACAAAAACACACAGCTCAGTAAGATAAAAAATAATTAATGGAAGATTAATAAAATAGATACTGGTATGTTTTATTAGAAATACGGTAAATTTGTGAATTGGAATAAAAAATACTACCTGCTGGAAGTATACAATACTCCACGTTTGCAAGCAGGAATGAATATCACTTCAACTAATTTTAAATGCATGAATAAAAGGAGAAAGACTTCTTGCTGATATTGTATTGTATTCAGAGTTGAAGCTACTACCAAGGTTATATTATGTCACTTTTGTTTACAGGCTGAACATAAACATCAATGATATACTTGGCGATTACTGTCTCACTCTAATTGATGCCCTGGACACTCTGGCGATTATGGGCAATGTTACCGAATTCCAAAATGCTGTGAGGCTTGTTGTTGACCGAGTCAATTTCGACAAGGACAATTTCGTTCAAGTCTTTGAAGTGAACATAAGGTGAGATTTAATATGTTAAAACTGTTAAAACTTTTAAAACTTGTTCAGTTTGGATTGTTGATCAATCACTTACCGTAACTTGGATACGATTGTATTAATCACTCATATAAAGCACAATATACTTTATATCAAGTCATAGAATATACCGGGTGATTCAGAAGGACTTTACAACTTTGAAAATTCATATAAATCTTATTAAACAAGGTACAGAGCTGGTTTTGGTGTTGTTTTAAAGGAAAACACTTCAAGTTTTTTTACTCTAAACTAAAGATTTTCTATGTGACTTCCGTTGGTTATTCTTGCAGACATCCCATCGATAGTCGATTTCTTCCCAGACTCGCACTAGCATTTCAGGTGTAACTTGCTCAACAGCAGTGCAAATCCTTGCTCTAAGTTCAGGTAGAGTGGCTGGCAAAGGAGGTACCTATACCATATTTTTTATGAAACCCTACAAGAAAAACTCCAGCGGTGTTAGTCTGGGGAACGAGGGAGCCATGCAATTGGCGCATTACGGTCAATCCACTGATTTAGAAAGCGGTCATTAAGAAAATCCCGGACGTCAGTCAGATAGTGTGGTGGTGCGCCATCTCGCATAAAGAAAACATTTTGTTCTCGGCCATCCTCATTGATCTGTGGTATCAAAAATTGTTGCAACATATCAAGGTACACTATGCCGTTTTTCAAACCAAAACACACAGCTAGCACGCTTGGGTCCAGTGAAGGCAGCCATCTTTGACGTAATTGCCGCTAGCGCTCGTGCGGCGCGACCAGGCACTAGCGGACTACGCGAGAAAAACAAAACCAGCTCTGTACCTTGTCTAATAAGATTTATATGGATTTTCAAAGTTGTAAAGCCCTTCTTGAATCACTCTGTATAATTATAGCAATGTTGATAATGTCAACAGATAACACAGTGAAGGATATTTTATAGATTATGATGCATTAACCACCCATTTCATATACATAGAAATTGATGAATAAATACAATTAAGTTATAGAATATATATATAGCAATGTAAATAATGTCAACAGATGTCTCCACATGATGTGAAGATAGAAATATTTTATAAATCAAACGTACCGTATGTACAAATTTCAGTTACTAAGAATTACCCCTTCCAATAATTACTATCTATAGATTTGAACAAATTTCTCTGTTACTCTTGAAAATGGCTATGGATAGTCGTAACATGTTTAGGTAAATAAATAGAACATTTCAAAAGGGTACTTGATAATTTTTATTCCATTCTAATAAATTATAATTTGTATCAAATAAATTAATGAACAGTCTTCCTCGAGACTTCTTGAATATTGAAATGAATGTCCAATCCAAAATATGCTTGTATGCGGACGATGTCTCACTGCTAGTAAAGGGCGATACTCAACACTCTCTCCTCTCTAATTTAAGCACAGAATTAGACAACTGTAACCTTTGGTTCAAAGCAAATGGCCTTATTCTCAATTCTTCTAAAACGACCGCAATGAACTTTGTTCTATCGTCACGGACTATGAATCCTTTAAATGGTTTTGAGCTCCCTGCTCAATATTACTCTCAATATATATAATATAATCACAATATATAATCACAATAAATCATATATAATCATATATACATATATAAATCATATAATCACAATATTTCTGTCGGCACAGATACAAAATTTCTAGGAGTTACTATAGATGAGTCCCTGTCATGGAATACCCACATACAGCATCTTTTAAAGAAACTCAATTCTGCATCTTATGCCATAAATGTATTGAAAGACACATGCAGTCTGAGTGTCTTATTGGACGTGTACAGAGGATATTTTAAGAGCTTAGTCAAATATGGGATAGTATTTTGGGTAAAGAATTTGAATTTGATGTCGGTAAAGGGGGAAAAATGATCAAATACATACTTGAATATAAGCTTAGCGAACTCCTGTTACAATAGTGTCCCTAGTCTTGAATCTAAAGATCTTGAGCTACTTGCTTACAATTAAAAACAGTTGGCACCTATTTGATTGCTTGAATAACTTATCATCAATTTATTTGTTTGTTTAGTTTTGTAGTATGCCTTTTCATTTCTCTTTGATTTTAGTTATTCAGTTAATTCGTTAATAATATCATAGTACAGTAGCACCGTAGTGTAAATAAATATAATTGTCATCGTTGGTTTTTTTTTTTTTTAAATTGCAAATTAATTGCAAAACCATTAACATAAACATAACTTTTCAATTAATATGTTAACTTTGTTGTTCATCTAGTCTAACGCTTGTTTTAAATTCATATCTTGCTCTCTTCTTTATATATTCTCTCTCACCTCAGCTCTGGAAAGTTTCTACTAATATTTTGCTTCAAGTACGTTAGCTATAATATCAACTAGTTTGTAATTTTCCTTGTGTTTTTGTTTTGATCTTTTAATAAATACCTGCGCACAGGTTTTAAACCTATGCAGGTATCATTCTCCATTAAATATTACCCATTCTATCATTAGCTATTTGATAAGAAAAGATCATAAAATCATTTAAGAAAAGATAATTTAATACTAATTTTCATAATCTTCAATATTTGTAATTGATTAATACCAATACGGAACTGTAAATAATTATTTTTTCTCAAGTTTCATTTAATTTTATATTGTCTATTTTTGTAAATGTTACCATAGGCAACAGCCTTGTAACAATTATCAATAAATATATTATCTTATTGCATGATATTCATTGGAAAAGTGCATGTCTTCACTTAAAGTTTATTCCCCTAGTTTCAATGTAACAAAATGAAATCCCCAGCCGAAAAGTGTTCTTTTCCAGGATTGTAAAATCTAAAAAATGTTGGAAATGAAAATTTACTTCAATTTAGAACACATTGGAATTCAGAATATTCAGCTTACAATTTACTGTAAGGCAATAATGGAATCCCCAGCTTAAAAGCGTATTTTTCCTAGATTGTAAAATCTAAAAAATGTTGAGTATGAAAATTGCCTTGAACACATTGGAATTCAGAATTTAGCCTTTAATTCACCATCATTACTGTAAGGCAGTGCTGACATGAAAATTGGATCCAGCCTTATCTTTTGCTATCTTGTGTTAACCATTCTACATGGCACATGGCCAACATAATGATTCAACCTTATATCTCCAAGCTGCATTTCCCTACTTAGGCGGCAATATAATATAAATATTATCTTTTCAACTATCCAAATTGTGCTATTAAGGCAAATACTGTAGTTTATTTGTATATATTTATATTGTGTAGCACATAATAGACACTTTATTTAATAATGATGTATATACAGAAAACAGGGCACAGATGAATTATGATAAAACGACAAAACTGATTGACTGGAACGTGTGAACTGTAATTGATTAATAAAACTACTTTCGTTTTAGTTTTCAAATTTCTAATTAAATTTCTAGTAAACATTGTATTTTAGTTTCATGAAATAGCACAACTCGCATCCGCGCTCAGATTCTTCCTTTGTGAATGCTAATTTTTCCATAAAATTGTAATTTATATTTATGTTTGTGAAATGTATTTTGAATGGAAATAAATTTGATTTGTAAACGACACAAATGAAAGCACTGGAAAACTTACAATTTCAGGATATTTCGGTGGCTTTATTACCTTTTTCAACTGATGAGACTGTAATAGTGGCAACCAATATAATATAAATATTTCCTTTTCAACTAATTATAATTATTGTGCTATTACATCAAATACTGTATTTATATGTTTATATTTGAATATACATTTCTGTTTATCCTGAAATATGAAATATTACAAACAAATACTGTATTTATATGTTTATATTTGAATATATATTTCTATTTATCCTGAAATATGAAAGATTCAAATGTTTTCAATTACATTTTTAAATGATTTTGTATTAATCTATATATTCATTTAATCATTTATTCATTTAGGGAGACAACAGGTTACCACTTATGTGTCTTCTTTACAAATAATAATAATAAACTTTATTGCCAAAAAATGCATACAAAATAATACTCAATCATCTAGAGCATAAACTAATAATAATAAATAATACAATTATCAATATTATATACATTATATATTTCAAATCCCTCTTTGCCCTACAATAATACTGTAACAAAGAACTGTACAATAAAAACTGTAACAAACATGTATCACTTGTTATCATTTTACAAAAAATATAATTTTTGAACTTTATCCAAAATAAAATAATTTGCATTTTTGTAATAATATTTAATAACTAATTTTATCCTCATTTCTCCTTTCTAAAGGGTCCTTGGAGCTCTGCTG
Source organism: Nilaparvata lugens (assembly GCF_014356525.2). Classification (NCBI taxonomy): domain Eukaryota; kingdom Metazoa; phylum Arthropoda; class Insecta; order Hemiptera; family Delphacidae; genus Nilaparvata; species Nilaparvata lugens. Next base: position 1,580,759 of record NC_052518.1, on the reverse strand, counting down.
TCGTGCTTTCTGTATATATTATACATTATATTATTTATTCATAGTATATATTATTTATTTTTATATTAATATATTCTGTACTATTACTGCAACTATCCATTAAGCTATACTGTTTCAAATATTTGGTATTTCAAATACCAAATATTATAGTACCAAAGTACTATAGAGTATATTGTTGACCGAGCGAAGTGAAGTCTAAGATTCAAGTCGACAGTTTGGCATTTCTCTTAATGTTTGAATGTTTAAATGTTTATATGTATATATGTTGGGCATTTTTGGCGAAACGCCGTAATAGATTTTCATGAAATTTGACAGGTATGTTCCTTTTTTAATTGGGCGTCGACGTATATACAAGGTTTTTGGAAATTTTGCATTTCAAGGATAATATAAAAGGATAAAAGAGCCTCCTTCATACGCCAATATTAGAGTAAAAATCAGACTATAGAATTATTCATAATAAATCAGCTGACAAGTGATTACACAAATGTGTGGAGAAGCCAGTCTATTGCTGTATTTCCATAAGGTCTATTGTTTCAATCAGGTACTTGTGGATGAGAATACTGCGTGAGGACGACTGTTCACGGAACTACTAGTATAGAATTTCATTCAAAACTTCAGCAACTTAATATCAAGTAATGAAATTATATTGATGGTTTTAAAATATTTAATAGACCACCTGTAGAAGAAGTAAGGTGTAATTAATTCTATGACATCGTTTGTTCACGAACTGAATTGAGAACATCAGAAAAGAATGATACTTTTCAACAATAAATTATTGTTGATTGTTAAATGCCATGACATGAAATAGAGCTCATTGACATAGAGAATTGACATATAGAGCTCAATGATATTGCTACACTTGTGACTTCTAGTGTATTCAAACCAAGTTTAGCGAGCTCTAAATAATGACTGATGAAATAATAACCTTGGAAACCTAGTTAAATAACAGCCGAAGTTTCATCATATACAGTAGTCAATATCTATACGTACACTCTTATACTTACATAAGTAAGTTTCAACTCATACATTAGTCAATATTTTCAATAAAATTAACTCTGTATTCAGAGATGTCGAATTTGTCCATGATGAAATAAAGACATGACAAATGAGCATCGCTTCTCTGTGTTTTGCAAAAATAAAAAATATCATTAGAAAATAAAATATTTGTGCTTTTTACTTCGTTAAAATTCTCTATGCAAGGCACTGTAATTGGAACTAAACGAATAGCTCGTGGTCGCGCTGATGAGTAATTACTCAGATAAGATAAGATTATGTGCCTGCTACTCTCGTTAAAGTAGACTCTGCTAAATTAAATCATTATTGATAAATTAACTCATTTATGAGTTTGAAAATCACTTCCCGTTGGCTCGGAACCCACCTTATGCTGTAGGCCAGAAGGCCACATATCAATATCATCGTCCTTTGCATTACCCGGGAGTTTATGTGAATATCAACATCTGCAAAAATGTGAATAATTTTTATTGCAACATTGAAACAGATTGTTGAAAATTTTCAGAAGTGTTGAATAATCTCAAAATCTGTGCGTTCTAATTATCTTATTAATTAATGTTTCTCCACATGTCTACTTAAGGCTGTGCAAAGGCTAAAAATAAACTTTCTACTGCTGATATTTTTCAAAGTTTTTCGATTTGTATATCATCAAGCTATCAAAATGAAAAATAACTTTTTTTGGCTATTTTTGGTAAATTGAATAACTTTCTCAAAAATTGTTATTTTCAGGAAATTTTTGTTTTACTAGATCAACAATACCATGAAGAATCTATCCTCTGAATCTCATGGATTTATATCGTACCGAATTTAAAATGTTCTGTACCAAAAATTTAAACTTAAGGCGCTCATATCTCAAAAAGTAATGATCGGAAAAAAAATGTTTTCCTGAGAAAACTTTTCATTTTGATAACTTGATGATATACAAATCGAAAAACTTTGAAAAATATCAGCAGTAGAAAGTTTATTTTTAGCCTTTACACAGCCTTAAGCCTAACTGTTTATTTATTCAGCTCAGTAGAAAAATACTACTTGTTCCGTGAGATTCTACTTAAGGTTTCTTGTTTCATTAAACAGTTTCATTTTATTATTCATTGCAGAAACAACTATTACTTTTTACTGTTATTCAATTATTCAATCTGGAAACTTTTCTAACAAACCTGATCATATTATTTAATCTTCAATCATAAAAATAACTCTTATTTATTTATGAAAATATAGAAGCCGACAGGATTATGATGATAGTATGATGTATCATGCTTCCTAGCATTGTACAAATGCTGATTTTCTCAAAAATGACTTGACCGATTTTTTTCAAATTCATACCCTGTATAGTTATTTATCAGCTCTATCAACTGGCATAAGTCTCCTTCCTGAGAAACTAATGGGGGGTCCACCCCATCCTAGAGAAATGGACTTTGTAACCTCCTTCTCGTGCATGAGGTAAATAGGTAGAGCATAATCGAGATATTTCATCTGTAGAAAAGCTGTTTTGACGACTTTAGAAAAAATCATCGAATTTCACAATTTACACAAAGGAAAAAGAACTCTGAAAACAATTATATATACACATATACAGTAAATATAAAGAAATAAAAATCTCAGTACCCTTTTTTGAAATATTTCATCACAACATGTTTCGGACATTTTTTTTACTTGAAAATGGCATAAATGTCCGAAACATATTGTGATAAAATATTTCAAAAAAAGGGTACTGAGATTTTTTATTTCTTTATATTTATATTACAAGTAGCCCTATCAAATATGTTACCGCCAATCGTCATTATGTTATTCCCCTAAATTATTCTCGTTTGAGAATGAGGCTTACAGTTCAATGAGCAAGGAAAGTTGTATGAGTGTACCACACCAGAATTTTGTAATATATTACATAATTAATTTTATCCTCATCTTTCCTTTCTAAAGGGTCCTTGGAGCTCTGCTGTCCGCCCATCTATTAATCACAGATAAAAATCAGCCGTTTGGTCAACTAGCGCCACGTTGGTACAAAGGTGAACTTCTCCATTTAGCTCATGATCTTGCTTCAAGACTGCTGCCCGCATTTGAAAACAGCTCAACTGGAATTCCGCATCCAAGGGTAATCAATTATCTTTTAATTAGTATTTATAGAGTGTTCTTACGGCTCTTCCTCATTTATTCCCCATTATCCTGAACTATTAGAAAGTCATAGAAGATTGAAACAGCTCTATAGAGATCAAATAGATTTGGCTAAGAGAAAGGCAAATGATGATTTTATATAGAAATCTAATAATATGTGCAAAGGATCCTGGAGGGTTATAAATGATGAAACAGGGCGACTGCCGAAGAATAAGTCACAATCTGAACCACCTTTATCTGCTAAAGAGTTTAATGATTTTTTCGCAGGAATTTCTAATATGATTTCGGTAAAGAGTGGTAATTGCAACAATATTGGTTCTACTGATATTCTATCTGCATCTGGGTTGAAGCCTCAGACAAATCAACAGCCGTTTGTGTGGTGTGTGGTTGAACCAGACGTTATTTGTACGATTGTTTCAAGACTTAATAATTCCAGGGCAGAGGATGTTTTTGGATTATCCAATTTTGTTTTGAGGAAAATTATAGATGCCATCATAGAACCTTTAACATTCCTTATAAATTGGGCTCTTGGAGTAGGGGTGTATCCGGATTGCTTGAAAGTCACTGTGACTGTACCATTATATAAAAATGAGATAAGAACAACATTAATAATTATAGGCCAATTTCTCTGGTACCTGTCATATCCAAGATAATGGAATGCCAATAAAAATTCAAATTGAGAAATATTTTGAGCAGAATAGATTGTTTCAGTCGGCGCAGTTTGCTTTCAGACGTAATTTGAACACTACTAAAGCAGTTGAAAGCGTTGTGTCTTTTATTATTGATGGCTTTGAAAATGGTGAAGAGGTTAGTGCTCTGCTTTTGGACCTTAGCAAAGCCTTTGATATTGTCCCACACAAGCAACTTATAGAAAAACTGCACTACTATGGATTGAATGGTAATGAGTTGTCACTTTTTATATCATATCACTCTGATAGATTCCAGTATGTGAAAATGGGTGAGCAGAAATCTGATTGTAAGAAGGTCTCAGGAGGAGTCCCTCAGGGCTCTGTACTGGGTCCTTTCCTGTTTATAGTATATATGAATGATCTACCCTCATACATCCCTTATAAAACTGTTCTCTATGCAGACGACACGGCGCTTCTGTGTTCAAATAAGTCTTCTGAAATAAATAAAATTATCACAACATTTATGACCAACAGAGCCAATATTTGGTTCTCTGCAAATAAGCTTATGGTGAACGAGAGCAAAATAGAACCTATATTGTTTGGTTTAAGTAGAAATTGTGAAAAAAGATCAGTAAAACTACTAGGGATTAACCTTGATTCCAAACTCACTTGGACTACCCACACTGAAGCTCTGCGCAGTCGCCTATCCAGAGTAATATTCTTATTGAAGAGGTTGAAATTGTGTACTAGTGCTGGTTTAACGTTGATGGCATATTTTGCTCTTTTCCATTCTCATTTACAGTATGGCATCCTATTGTAGGGCAATTCAAGTGGTGCCAGTGACATATTTTTGTGTCAGAAAAGAGCTCTGCGAACCATTTTTAATCTTGGTAGAATGGATTCCTGCAGGCCATTCTTTAAAAGAAACGGCATATTGACTCTGCCCTGTATGCTGCAAGCTCTGACATTTGTCAAAGATAATCTGAGGCAATTTGATCTAAGATGCGATGTACATCAGCACTTTACAAGAGAGCGTAAACAAATAAATACCGGACGGGCACGACTTTCCAAAACACAAAATATGTATGTATATATCGGTATAAAATTATTTAATAAACTGCCTGAAAGTATCCGTGATAAAAACTAGAAATCGTTCAGGTACGCAATTTCCAAACTATTCAAAAATAGGGCTTTTTATTCGATTGAGGAGATGTTGGCAGCTGATATTTCATGTTAATATTTGACCTCTATTATAATATTGTTATTGCCAATTAAAAATATGACTTTATATAACTGTGAAGATACTAAGTACGCGGGACTGTTGGCTGTGATAGTATTTCTCTGTTTTGAGTACCTATGTGAAATGTATGTATATGTATATGTTTTACCTGATGACTTTGTCAATACATCTATTTGTTCACGGCAATAAAAACATTTTGAATTTTGAATTCATTTATCTTGTGAAAGCCTATGTGGCTTTGTCACAAATGGTGATACTTCTAATCTAATTAACTTTGGTATTGCTCATCCCCTGACTCCTACATAACTGCTTTGAAAATAATAGTAAATACATATGTCATATATTGTATAGAATGAATAATGAATTTATTGCCAAATACAAGAAATATTTTTACAAACAAAAAAATAATCATAAAATTACAATAGTTTTTGGCATGACTGGAAAAAGAAGCCTTGAGCTCCAGCCACGAGTCAACGAAACGTTCCCAATAATTTGAAACAGTTGGAAAATTACAGTATTAACACCTACAAGCAACATTTGAGTAGATGGTTATTAGAAAATTGGCAGGGATGCTGCAGAGCAACTGATTCAATCCGCCTTCTTATTCAGAGCTTGATCTCATAGTGAATTTGCCATTTATAATGAGTAGTATAGCCTTTAAGCTACTATTTATATATTTGTCTGTATATACTAATAACCAGTATGGAATTTCATTGTGTGCAATTTATATTCTTGATTTGCTGATGAATGTTAGTAGATTCAATTACAATAGTTTTAACTATAATATGTACAAAACATGAGAACATAATTTCAATCAACTTGAAAGAACTCACTCTTCACTCACAGACTCAAGTCTTTGTGGAGAGTATTCACTGTTAAATGTGTAATTGAATAGACTTAAAACGTTGTCAAACACTACAAACTTAGTTAAATGTGTATATGAATTTTATAAATGTGTTATGTTTTGTGAATAAAAAGCTATTTGATTTTGTTTGATTTCCACTACTTTACATGGTACTTTTTTCTGAGGGTGATGCCCACATGAGATCTAAGCTTGTGCGTGGGTAATGAGACGGATGATAATGAGAGATGTATGGACCTACAAAATTCTAGGTGGGTTCCGATCAACCGTAAAGCAATTTTACAATCCATGAATCATATTCAGAGGAGTTGGCTCAAGCGGTTGCCTTTCCAACGGGAGTACCAGGCGCATGATTCTTAACTTATCCAAGAGATAGCTTATCAGTGCGACCACTCAATCAAAATCGCTCTCTTCTATAGAGGATATCTGATATATTGCTATATCTGATGTAATATGAACTGTTCGTTCTTGTTTAAAATTATAAGTCATATTTTAGCTGCTTCACGCATTTTCAGAGCTGAGTAATGTTCTAAGTGTGGTAGAAGTCAGTGCAAAGTAGTTTACTTTGCCTATGTCCAATCTATAATACTATATGGAATTCTAGCTTGGGGAGGGGCTTCCTCCTCAGTCATTGAGCCTCTTGCAGTCACCCAAAGATCAATTATAAGAACAATTTTATAGAGAGACTTTAGATACCTAAGAATACAATTGTTCATCAAATTTACCGTACTGAATGTTAGACAGCTTTTTATTAAATCTTTGTTGATCCACATCAAAAAATACAAAACGGAACTTCTGGGAGAAACAGTTAACCATAGCTACTCAACTCGCCACAGATCCAATTACAGCTTTGAGATACCTCAGCTGACTCACGGCTCTGAATTGACAAATCCTTCATACCTGGCCCATATCTTGTACAGAAATGTGCCAGGGGTGATTAGGGAAGCAGAAGCGTTTAGTTTGGTAGTATTTAGGAAGAGGGTGGACAGGTGGCTGTACCAGATTTGTTGGGAAGCTTCAGAAGAACTACTCCAATCTCGTTATGCTTGGTGACCAACACGACTTCAAGGTTTCCAGACAATTGATTGGTATTTATTTTATCATTGATATAACCGATTTGACTGTTTTGCCTTTCTGGTTTATGCTTTTTTCTTTTCATTCTCTCTTCTGAGAATTTCTGGAACCCCTGCCACTGCGGTCTTCAATAAAATATTGTTTTTCCTTCTTTATTTATTCTAGTAATCAATCAGTGTATTAAGTATACTTATTCCTTCATACATATTCTTAAATATACATCAGCACAATGTATTATCTATTTTATAATCATAATATTAATAATACATGTACAATATAAGTGTATTCTCTATTATTTACTTCTATGAGCAGATTAAGCTTATTATGTATAAAGTGGAACTCCCCCCCCCTACACCCAGATGGATAGTCTAGTAGGGGGATTCCAAAATATGTTGTATATTGTATTTCTTATTCGTGTATTATGTTCTTTTGGAAATAAACTGAATTGAATTATTCGTCAAAGAAATATATTTTCCAATGATTACATAATAAATTTTCATAGTTGAGGTTATTTATAAAATGAGATTAATGATTATTTATACATTCTTGTAGATGAAAATCTGGCAGCGTTGCGAAGCTAGAAAAGGATAACGCTATCGGCTTTGTTGAATGATAGACATGGATAGCAACACCAATGTTTATCAAATATTGCCATTATAATGTGGACTTCACTATAGTATCATCAATTTCTTATCTCCAATAAGTTATCAGAATTTAAATACAGAATAACTGAGTCACAGTGGCAAAAATGACAAAGCATTATTTTATAGTCTTGGTTAAATACTTTGATTGTGATATACCTTGTTGGATGGTGATAATTAATCTTTATAATTAATCTTGATATACCTTGTTGGATGGTGATAATTATTAATCTTTATAAATTTATCTTGATGGAGAAATTAATCTTCTATGTCAATGACGAAGCCAATTATACTATATTGTATTTAATGGCGAATAAAATGCTTTTATCTAAATGAATATGTGCTTATATCTACTTGTATTAAAATATTGAACACTGACTAGCTCCCAATAGCTCAAAATAATTAAGATATAGCTTTATTAATTCGATCTAGTTAGCATAATAATCATAGTTCCCGATTGGAAAAAATAAACAATAAATCTTATCATAAAATATTTGATAATCAAAGTTTGTAATCGAATCCAATAAAACATATTTTTTTAAATGTATGAATGTATTTTTTATTAATTTTCAAGGGTACTATAATTCTATTTTATAAATCTAATAAAACATATTTATATCACAATCACATTAATTTTGTAGCTCTTCTTTATCCAAAATCATCTTGATTCGATTCGATTCATTCAATGTTTCTATTTTCATGCTCATACTTAGTTGATTGAAAAATGCATATTAATTTCATTTGATAATAGAAAGATTGAAAATAATCTCAATGTATGATTTTAATGCAGGTTAACTTGCTTTATGGACTTTAAAAAATGTAAACACGGCTGGAGCTTCAATCTTATACTATTCTTTGCCAATTGAAAATATAATTATTTCAGTTGATAATAAACTATTGAAAATAGTATCAGTGGATAATTTTTATGTAATTGTGAATACAGGTTAACTTGCGTCATGGACTTTTAAAAAATGTAAACACGTCTGCAGCTTGAATCTCATACTATTCTTGGCCAATTGAAAAGATAATTTCAGTTGATAATAAACGATTTAAAATAATATCAGTGGATAATTTTTATGTAATTGTGAATACAGGTTAACTTGCGTCATGGACTTTTAAAAAATGTAAACACGGCTGGAGCTTCAATCTCATACTATTCCTGGCCAATTGAAAAAATAATTTCAGTTGATAATAAACGATTGAAAATAATATCAGTGGATAATTTTTATGTAATTCTGAATACAGGTTAACTTGCGTCATGGCCTTAGACACGGCTGCAGTTTCAATCTCATACTGGTTTTGGTCAATTGAAAAATAAATTCAGTTGATAATAAACAATTGAAAATTATCTTAATGTATGATTTTTATTTCAGGTTAACTTGCGTTATGGACTTTTAAAAGATGAAGACACGGCTGGCGCTTCTACTGAGACTTGTCCAGCTGGTGCCGGCTCATTACTCATAGAATTGGGAGTTCTAAGTCACTTACTAGGAGACCCTGTTTACGAGGGTCATGCCAGAAGAGCTACCAAAGCGTTGTGGAACTGTAGAGCTAAGTCTACCGGATTATTAGGTAATTATACTACCCTAATTATCATCCTTATTTAATTAAAGAGTTTGACAAATTTACGACAGAACTTGAGTTTGTGGCCTAGGCCCGACTTAACATTAAACACTGGTGTGCCTTTTGAATGCTTCCTACCATTGGACTCCCTCTGTTAAAAAGTCAGCTGGGCAACGAAGTTGTTCTCATGCCTATCCTAGAAAATGGATTGTTCGATTTCTTGTTTCCAATTTATCATTTCGTTAATAATAAAGATGCGTGCTTTTATTTCATACAAAAGTGCTTCCATATTGATTTCAATTCATGTAAGTTATAACAAACTTATAACAAACATGACTTGTTTCATGTCAGCTTTTAGACTGGCCACTAACGGTAGGACATGCATGATGAACATGTGTGGATACATGTAGTCATACATTGTTGTGTCATCACAGCGAAAGGCTTCCAGCAAAATTTTTTGAGGTTAGGTTTTTGTATCTCCAATTTCTGTTGTTTATTTTTTCTTCGCTGTTCTATTTGAGGTTAAATTATTTTTCCATCATAATTTATGACTTTTCATTGGTTTATTTATTGTTGTAGGTTGATTATTTTATGTTATAGTGAGGTTCACGTTATAATGGCAGTGTTTGATTAACAATGGTATTGCTATCTTTGTCTATCATTCAACAAAGCAGATAGCGCTATCTCTTTCTCGCTTTGCTCTGTTGCCAGATCGTCTTTTAACAATGTAGAATTGATAATTAATTAACAAAATATTTAATCTTAATCATGAAAATTCATTATGAAATTATTGAAAGTTATAATTTCTTGCTTAATAAAATATAATTGATTATTTTAAACGAGACTGAACAGTTGATATTACATCAATAAACCTGTATCAGCTACCGTCCATATTTATTTATTTATACAATATGACAATTTCTATAGATTCTAACAAGACCCATAGTGATACAAAACAAAATAGCACTGTACATGAATAAACTATAAATATTAATGTAAAAATAAAATTATAATAGATGAACACAGTAAAAATTAATATAGACTACTACAAAAACAAGATAGAAAAATGAGAAGGAAAAAAAATAAAAAAAAGTCATGCAGTTCGTGAACCCATGCAAAAATCATTATCTACATTTCATAAGTAAGTAATTATAAAAAATGAAATACAACTTCTCCTCGCTTTCAGTCATAAGTCAATACCCAGAAGCAAGAGCTAGGTGTCGGTGCACTCTCTTTTGGAATAGTGATAAGGATGGGGAAAGGATGATATAAAGTGGCAGAGCATTCCATTCACGAGAAGCCGTATCACAGAACGAAGCTCCGAAAATTGCCGTTCTGTGTTTGGGGTATCTGAAGAAAGAAGCGCTGATCCCTCTGATGAACCTCAGTGAAAAGTACAAGTCCTTCTCTCAAATATTCCGGACCACTACCTCCCACAATTAGTTTGTAGGTTTGGTATAGTATGAAATACAATCGTCTCTGCTCTAATTTTAGCCAGTCAAGTTCTCTGTACAGGGGTGTTACGTGGTCATTCCATCGAGCATAAAAAATAAATCGCAGAGCATAGTTTAATGCCCTTTGAAGCCTGCCATTGAGCTCTCCAGAAACACCATTGTACACCATTGAACAATAATCGAAATGGGGAAGAATAAGCGCCTGGGCCAGAGTCATCCTCACTCCCACCGGCAAAAAACTCCTCAACCTTTTTATTTGATGCATCCCTGCAAACACCTTTCTCACTACAGCATTCACATGAACCTTCCAAGTGAGTGCGTTGTCAATCAGCATGCCAAGCAGCTTGATCCTATCATCATATAAGAGTTCCACTCCATCCAATTTTTCATTCCATTCAATTTTTCATTCCACTCAATCCATTTTTTGGTAGAGAGTTAGTGGGGAGGATATTTTTAATATTCTTCCCAAAGAATGGACATTGATATGTCCAAAGCTCCGCCAATTTATGTAGATGCATAACAATATGATTATTATCCATAGTTATTATATTACAAATTGCTTTTTCATATAATATACAGTTCAATAGTTATTTTCTTAGTCTATATTATGTAAATTCATCTATAACTTTGCTGTATTGTAAGCTATTGTATACAAGTGTATAAGCCAGTATATATTGTAATCTACATAAATAAAGTACTCAATCAATCAATCAATCAATCCAAGGTTACAGAAGGTAGACCAATCGCTCCTTGTCTAATTCGTCTTTGTGAACCAACAACAGTGCATTTCGTTGTGCATGCCGTCCATAGAAGGCATTGACAAGACAGAGGTTCGGCAACGTTGTTCTGCTATCTTTCTCCACTGCCATTATAACGTGGACCTCACTATAGGAGCCTTTCGCTGATGACAACCTATGATGATATAACCATGTAAGTCGACTGTGTATGTGCATGCTTGTTCTATCGTCAGTGGCCAGCCTTATAGAAATGAAATGAAGAAAATATAAACAGGTGACAGGTAACATGCAGCACCTCTTCAACGTCCCGTTTACATTCCCTGTCTAAAAGGTTATTTGCCACTTTAATGGCATGTGATTACCGGCGGCATGTAGAAACCTTAGACCAGTTATAGAATAGACACGTCCTATCTACTGCCACATCGCCCCATCGTGACGTCAGCATGATATAATATTTAATTATAAGTTCTTAATTATATAATTTTAGTTCTTTAATAATTCACTTCCATCTTAAATAGACATAATCTGCTATGGAAAACAATGTAAACAAACTCTACAGAAAAGTTTTCTATACAATGGTGATGTCACGATGGGGCGATATGGCAATAGATTTTGGCTTCATCGACTTTCAGTATGGGGCGTGTCTATTCTATAACTGGTCTAAGGTAGAAACAAACATCCCTGTTTGTTTTTACGTGCTGGCATGTATTGATTAATATTGCGACCAGCTGACCAATTGAAAAGAATTGGTAGATTTGGTAGACGGAGTGATCCGTGGTCTAGTAGATAGAGTGCTTGCGTAGCAACCTTGTGATCCCGGTTCAAACCCGATCAAAGCCAAACGTTTTTAATCAGGTCACTACCGTGTTATCGGATGGACACGCTAAACTGTCGGTCCCGGCTGAAGTATGATGAATATTGCGACCAGCTGACCAATTGAAAAGAATTGGTAGATTTGGTAGACGGAGTGATCCGTGGTCTAGTAGATAGAGTGCTTGCGTAGCAACCTTGTGATCCCGGTTCAAACCCGATCAAAGCCAAACGTTTTTAATCAGGTCACTAACGTGTTATCGGATGGGCACGTTAAGTGTCGGTCCCGGCTGAAGTATGATGAATATTGCGACCAGCTGACCAATTGAAAAGAATTGGTAGATTTGGTAGACGGAGTGATCCGTGGTCTAGTAGATAGAGTGCTTGCGTAGCAACCTTGTGATCCCGGTTCAAACCCGATCAAAGCCAAACGTTTTTAATCAGGTCACTAACGTGTTATCGGATGGACACGCTAAACTGTCGGTCCCGGCTGAAGTAAGATGAATATTGCGACCAGCTGACGAATGGAAAAGCATTGGTAGGTTTGGTAGACGGAGTGATCCGTGGTCTAGTAGATAGAGTGCTTGCGTAGCAACCTAGAGATCCCGGTTCAAACCCGCTCAAAGCCAAACGTTTTTAATCAGGTCACTAACATGTTATCGGATGTGCACGTTAAACTGTCGGTCCCGGTTGAAGTATGACAGTCGTAAGGCCCATTGACGGCTCAAATGATGTATTCAGGCGAGGTGAAACTTCCGTCAGGAACTCCTCACCAATAAAAGCCATATGAATCAGCTGATTCAAGATTCTTTATTGCCATAACAACTTTACATTGTATGCGCACGTCAAGAAATAATAACAATAGTGAAATAAAAGAGAAATAATGATATAAAATTAAGCATATGATAATAGAAATTGTATAATATATGAAAATATTACAATAACAATTTGTCTTAGTCTTAGTCAGAAACAAACTACAATTCATATTAATAATAATTAATAAGTTATTCAGTTTTACCAAAAATGAAAAGGTACATGTTGCATCATGAGCATTCATTATATTGAACATTGAAAATACTCATCTACCGAATAGTACGCACTCTTTGTCAATTTATTTTTTAAAATTTGTTTGAATTCATAGATTGACAGCTCTCTAATTTCTAAAGAAAGATTGTTATAAATTTTGGCTTGTTGAAAAATATGGCTATCTCTTGTCTTGGAGAGTCTTATTTGAGGCAGTGGCCCATATGAATAAAACCAGAGCAAATGCTCATGAGCAAGAGCATGGAGCATAAGGTTTTGCTCATGAGCAAAAGCATTTGCTCATTTTTATATGAATAAGTTTCACCTTATACTCTTACTTTATGCTCCTGAACTCTGGAGCAAATGCTCACGTATTAAAGATTTTTTTTTCATCAGCTGATTCGCTTTTGAAGCCTCACTTTGTTTTTATAGCTCACGGAAGCGCTAAATATGCAAGTAGGGGGCACCGCTTGTGTTTGCGTCGTCTGCTCTGTTTTCTATTTATGAATAGAGTTTTAGGTTAGTTGAGTTTAGAATTTTAAAATAATAGCGTGAAAAAATGTCATCTCTATAATAATCTTCAGCATATTCTTGTAATATCAATAGCTCTCTTATAATCGTCTACACTCTCATCTTCTTAACTGCCTATTTCCTATTTTGTGATGGCTATCTTTATAACAGGTAGCTTTTGTATTTATTCTTTAGTAGGGAATAATGGTGATATATATCATGGTTGAATCTAAAAAGAGTTTTATAGTTCTCAACTATTGGTTGTGATCGTAGCTGGTATAGTTTCCTCTTCCTCATACGAATTAGGTGAGCCATTTTACTATGAGCAAAAGGTGATAAGCTGCTCTAGACTAGACTCACCTTTTTTGAAGCATTTGCTTCAAAAGTTGAGCAAATGCTCTAGTTTATTCATACAATTTTGAGCAAAAGCTTTTACTTTTGAGGAAATGCTCAAACTATTTTTTTATGAGCATGAGCTAAAGGTTTTCTCACGTTTATTCATAGAAAATGAAGCAAATGCTCCAGATTTTAGAAGTATAAGCAAATGCCCAACTTTATTCATATGGCCCAGTGATAGATCATTGCCACGTCGGGTGTAGTAAGAATGATTGGCTCCCAGACGCGGAAAAGATTCTATATTCATTTTAACATATAGCTAGGTATGAAGAATAAAGAGAGAAGGAACGTTAGAATTTCCAGACTTCGGAAACTTTCTTTACAAGACTCTCTGTTCTTCAAGTTATTCAATACTCTCACTGCCTTCTTTCTGCCTTTTTTTGATTGCGAGTCTTCTGTAGCGGGCTATGTGGTCGCACTTCCATTGTTTTGACTCATTGACACTTGTTTTTGTGCGTTATGAAAATGGCAGAAAATTCAATGACATGAAAACGTCGAATTACCAAATTAACTGTAACGCTATCGACAGTAATATTAATCATGATTGACATTAGCTGTTGTTTGTGACAGTACTGTGTAAACATTATTTTATCGCACACATGTTCTTCACAAGTTTATACAAGTGTATGTACTGTATAATATATACATCAATCAATCTCTTTATTCAAGACATACTATGTATATTGTACATGAATGCGTCATCTCATTAAAAAATACTTCTAATTCTTAAATATAAAACTAGGAAGATAGAAAGAAACGCAACAAAAAAGAGACAATACAATAACAAACAAGGTAGGTAATGTATCCCTAATTCCCCAGGTAAAATTCTTCAAAACTATAAGTTTCTAACTCTATTAGGTACTTTTTTCAACTCGATTTTAAATCTTGCCATATCCGTTTCGCTTCTGATGCTACTCGGGAGGTACCTCATGAATTTCATTCCCATATATGTTGGACTTTGTTCAAATTTTGCTCTCATATATTCCATTATAATGAAATCATTTCTATATCTTGTATGGTAATCGTGAACATTTGATTGCCTATTGAATGAGTGCTCGTTATTTTTTACATGTAAAATTGTTTTGTAGATGTAAAGGCCATACACAGTCATAAATCCTAGCTTCTTAAAAAGTGACCCACATGACTGTTGATTATTATTAATATTCAAAATTATTCTTACTGATTCTTTTGTAGTTTTAGTATTTTGTTTAAATTAGCTAAACTTGTCCCTCCATATAGTTCAATTCCATATGAAATGTATGTGTGTATAGTGGCAAAATAAGCTGATTTTAAAGTTACTGTGTTGCAAATGGATGCCAGCCTTCCAAGTGCAAAAATTCCTGAACTAATCCTCCTGTTAATTTTTAATAAATGTTTTTCCCAGGTAAGCGTACTATCAAGACAAATGCCCAAAAATTCAATTTCATTCTTATTATCTAGGTCATCTAATTTCTTAATATTAGAATTTCTGCAAGTGAAATGGACAAATTTTGTTTTATCATCGTTTAGTAATAGGCTTCTTCTACTCAAATAGTTTTTTTAAAATAAAAATAGAATCCTTACATTTAGTTTCAAGTGAGTTAAAGTATTTGTCTGCTGTACACAAACTTATATCGTCAGCATACATACAAACTTTGGTATTTTCTATGGCATCATATGAATATTTCGGCAGTCCTCCCAAATAGCAAAGGAACAAGAATGGCCCCAACACAGATCCCTGCGGTACAGAGTACTTAATATTCCTTATGCTAGATTTAACGTCAAACAGGTTATTTTCATTACATGAACTGTTGAAATTACCCTTCAATAATGAAGGGACACTACAACTGTATACAATTTCCAAGCTGCTAATGAACTAATCATTATAATTATTCAAAAAAATTATTGACATTCCAACAACAAAAATGATATAAGCACTAGATACATTTTTAACAGCAATGACCTTCTGGCCGTCTGCCAGAAGTTGGCTTCTATTCATTATAATTATTCAAAAAAAGTTATTGAAATTCCAACAACAAAAATAATATAAGCACTAGATACATTTTTAACAGCAATGACCTTCAAGCCGTCTGTCAGAAGTTGGCTTCTACAAATAAATTAGATAACATTTGAAAGAAAATTACATCATTCAAACCAGTTAATAAAAACCCCAAAGATTTCTAAACACATTTATATTAATCTATGTGTTGAAGACTCAACACTCTATGGCTCAACTCACACTACCTCGACTCAAATCGTACGACTCCAGTGGAGGATACTCCTGTCTCTCGACGTTACGACTTTCTTGCTCATTGTCACTACTTCAGTTCCATGCTACTCCATTTTCTAACCTTACTTTATTAAAAATATAAGATCTAATTCGTCACTACTTAGCATGTAACAATTTTATAATAATTATTATGAATATATTGTCTTATCTAATTCTTATAATTGACTTTTGAAACATCACTTTCATGCAACATAACCTCACTTTCATTAAAAATGCACGGTACTTCGCAACTCAAGTCAAGGCTCGACCAACATGTCGAGTCGACGCTCGACTCAGTCTCACAGTCGTGAGGTCGCGGAGACTAGAATCGACTGGTCTGAGTGTCACCATTTGAAAACACATGCTGCGTCGAGAAGAGACTAGAGTTGCAGTCTCTTCTCGACTTGAGTCGCGTAAGTGTGAGTTGAGCCTATTTGTTGAACTCTTCAATCAGCTGAGATCGGTACCTCCAGAATATTCCAATGAATCTTATCGTCTTGGATTTATTTGAGTGATTAAATTATTCTAATAAGATATATCTCTGAACTCGATTGACTTCCTCCTCCTTCTCCATTACAATCTTGTAATTATGCCAATAATGTGATCTTAGTAAATTTTTGTTTCATTCATGAATTAAGTTTTCAGTGACTACTGAGTGTGATATTTGATTCGGGTTCCAACCCGAAGACAAGAAAAGACTTGAAAAGAGAGCTGGTAAAGAGTTGTTTCTATAACTATTCCTGAATTTTTAATGATCACTTCGCCCGCAATCAGACAATCAACTCAAATTCTAAAATAGATTAGTATAGATAAAACATTACTTTATGTAGTGATTTGACAAATGCTCCTACCCCTTTCAGCAGAGGTCAATGGATGAAAGATATAAATAAATATAAGAAATCAATCTCTATACAAAATTACTGGTTTGTATCTTTTTTGGACTGAGAATCGGACAAAAATTGATAGACTGTAAACCTAACCTACTTAATGGAGCTATTATATTCATAAAAATCGAGGAAGTACTCCTTTCAAATGAATATGATTTGTTTATTATCATATGATACATAAATATGTGAGATAGAATATACAAACTGACAAATCCTAGTTGTAAATCGTTGATTTTTGGTTATCAGACATATTTTACTTACTCCCAGGGCCATCTACGTCCAATTCGACATCAGGCCTCACCAACAAAAAGCCTCCATATGACTCTATCCTGAGCATCTCCTTTGGTAGCTCCAAGCCTTGAGAGGCTAATTCCAAGGCTTGAGAGGATATTGAGATATCGGACTTGACTTGTTTTGACTGATGTAATTTTAGTCAGATTCTATTTTAAGTTTTAATGTGATTGAAGTTTAATTTGTATTTAAATAAAGTGGATTATTGACAATATCTCAAGTCTCTTCAATGATTGAAGATTGTTTTGTCAAAGAATTGAAACGTGATTTCATATTATATTTCGTGTAATATTATGATTCTAATTTTTCACACCAGGAAACATCATTGATGCGAAATCAGGGGAATGGAAGGGACGTCTCAGTGGACTTGGAGCCGGATTGGATTCATTCTACGAATATCTCCTGAAAGCTTACATCCTGTTCGGTGATTCTGAAGACTATGCAATGTTCGACAGCTTCTATCGTAGCATAAAACTTCATATGCGGAAAGGGTAAACAAATTCATTATCTCGTCAGCTGTTTTTAAGTACAGTATTTGAAATTCATTACAACTAATGGAGTGGAATTCCAGATTACCATAGAGAAACAATAGCTTAAGTAGATATCCCATGGTATAGGGCGTTTATGTCGCAACTTTTACTGTTATCTCAAGCCCATAGTTCATGTAATTCTTCACCGTGGAGCTGTGTGACACTGGTAGTCTCTCATATTGTGTCGTTCATACACTCTCACCTCAACAAAACAGTAAAATTCGACAATAATCAACAGTTATCGGCTTGAGATAACAGTAAAAGTTGCGACATAAACGACCTATACCATGGGATATCTACTTACGCTATTGTTTCTCTATGTGATTAGTCTTATCGAATACCCCGAAGACTCAACTGCTATTCAATTATTTCGAAGTGTGTTGTGGAAGCAAGATAAATTGAAAATGCGGACCGCAGTGGCCCAATCAGATAAGGCTTTTGATGTTTCATGTCGTCACAGTTATGCGAGAGACCCGCCCAACGCATTTATATTCGTACAGATATCAACAGGTATCAACGTACAGATATACGCGCCGCGAACATGAGCAATTCACTTTTAATCAGCTGACTATATCTGTATTTTTACAGAAACGGTAAGATACAGATATAAAAAGATAGGCATCAGCTGATTAAAAGTGAATTGCTCATGTTTGCGGCGCGTAAATCTGTACGCACCTTAAGATCGTACATTATCTAATGTTGGATCTCATCGCATTATCAAACACAGAGTGAACTAATAAATGTGAACCTCATCCTGCACAAAGCTTAATTAGTATAATGAGCTTAAAAAGTGTGCTCCTATAAAAACACACTTTTAAATACTGAATAAAACTGCACAAACATTGATAGTGGGTGTTTCACTCCATGAAGTTCCAAGAGCCATTTCGCTGTTAATAATAGATGTAGTAATGAAAATAATGTAATATTAAAATAAATATAATATGTAATAATAAATACGTGTAACACCTAATTAAAATTCAATTGGGGTTTTCGTTTAATAATAATTATTCATTAATTAGCATTTGAACAAATGGAACTTCCAATTTATTTCCATCTGTAGAGTGGCTGGCCGCTATGGCTTTGTATAAAATGAGCGCTGCTATCCAGAGATTGTCAGTTTGGTGTAAGGGTAAGCATTCCTGACCGGCAATTAGGAGGTACTGCGTTCGATTCCCGGGCTGACAAATAGTTTTTGTATACTTTTTGTGTAGTTGAGAAGTTGATATTGTGGTAATTATTTATATTAAATGAAAAAAACTAAGAAATTGTCAAAAACCACATATCTACACAAGTTTTTGTATAGTAGCGCTCATCGAATTTCCATCTAGCTGTTCAAGGTGAATTTTCGTTTATGCGTAGATTTCCGCAGTCGACGACGGCAAGCATTGTTGTCATTCATATTGTCCAAATTTCAAGTGTGCTAAACCAGCTGATCAAATAACTTTACATTATTTGTGTTTATTATTGAAGAATTGAACATTTCTAATAATATCAACATATTGCCATTCAAAAGTATAAAAAAGTATAAGCTCAACCTGCCCCATTAAAACATAATTGAACATAAGCTTTTAGGTTATGTAGACAAATTGAAATTTACCCAATCTGAGATCCTCTCCCTGTCGTGGTCGACGACGGCATTTACGCACAAACGAAACCCCAGCCTTACCCTGTTGTCAATAATTATTGCAGTAGCCGAAGTCTTCGGGGTGATTTGCAGCATTTAATTGGGATTTTCGTTCAATAATAATATAATGAATAAATGTAATAATAAATGCTAACAATTAATAACTCTAAGTATTTTTCAAGACTCGGTTGAATAAATTTGGCTTGCACTAAAACCTAGTAATATAATTAGTATATAATTATTATAAATTATATTTTTACTATATTATATTATTATTATTATTAGTACAATAAATTTCCTAGGTGGAACTTGAAATAAAATCATGTGATAATGCGTGTGGATAAAAATTGACGTAGCAACAGTTGCTAGACCTATTCTTCGACTAGGTTCTTACAGGAACATGTGATTACTCCTAGTTTCATCTACCTACAATTAGCACATGATTATTCAACTGAATTTTGGCTAGAACTGATGGCTAGTTGCTAACCACTAGATTCTAGTTTTCATTTAATTGACCCATTGTTTTTCTACAGAGTGTCTGATAAGTCACTCCCTATTTTTATACAGCTATAATTTCTTTATTTATGAACCAATTTTTTTAGAACTACATTTGAGGGGGTCAGAATACAAGGGGTCCAAGTGACATTTTTCATTTTTTTGAGTTAGCTACAGTAATCGATAGCTGAAAGTGGTAAAAATATAGTAGGTATACAAGATGTATAAGCGTAAGTCTAATTAGTGCTGACATCTGGTATAAAATTTTTAAACTACATTTTCAAACAGCTGTTTATTTGATTAAACAAGGGGTCCAAGTGACTTGGATCCCTTGTTTACAGGACAACGGTTGCTCGTATCCAAAATGTAACAAATTTTGTTAGATAGAGCACTCACTCCTTGAGGTTGTGTTTAACACAAATTTTCATTTGTTTCAGTTTAGAAATGCCCCCTCTCTTGACTGTGGAAGAACGAGCTGAAATAGCAGCTCGTTATGTGGTCTGAGGATCTGTGGTGCGAGTACAAAGATGGTGGATGGCTAAACGAGAGATCCATGCAAAACTGGATGCACTTTTAAACATTTCCATTCCAAATTACTAACAACAGGGAGTGTCGCAGATGCAAGACGATCAGGAAGACCATCAACGTCAAGGACAGCAGAGAATGTTGACAGAGTTCGTGAAATGTTCATGAGTAGCCCTTAAGGTGCGTACAGATATACGCGCCTCCAACACGCTCCGCGCACGCTCTGTAATCGCTCCACGCACGCTCCGCACTCGCTCCTATCATGAACGTTACGGGAGATGTTAGCTCTTCTCGCTTTCCACTCTTGCTCCCCAGTCGATCATCAATCGATTTGCTCGAGTGACGTTCGATTGCGGAGCAGAGCGAAGGTCTGTACGCACCTTAAGAAATCACTACGTCAAGGATCTCGTGAAACTGGTCTTTCACGTTACTCTTTTGCATCGATTCTTGAGGAAGATCTCAGTGTTTTTGCATCAAGTGTTGCATGGATCCCTCGTTCAGCCCTCCACCACCTTTGTACTCGCACCACAGATCCCCAGAACTCATAATGAGCTGCTATTTTAGCTCGTTCTTCCACAGTCAAGAGAGGGGGCATTTTTAAACTGAAACAAATATTGGTGCTAAACACAACCTCAAAGAAACAAATTTAGTTCTAACAAAATTGGTTCATGAATGAAGAAATTATAGCTGTATAAAAATAGGGAGTGACTTATGAGACACTCTGTAGAAAAACAATGGATCAATTGAATGAAAACTAGAATCTAGTGGTTAGCAACTAGCCATCAGTTCTAGCCAAAATTCAGTTGAATAATCATGTGCTAATTGTAGGTAGATGAAACTAGGAGTAATCACATGTTCCCGGAAGAACCTAGTCTTAAGCGAAGACTAGGTCTAGCAACTGCTGCTACGTCAATTTTTATCCACACGCATTAACACATGATTTTATTTCAAGTTCCACCTAGGAAATTCATAAAAATGTATAAAAATAGGGAGTAACTTATCAGACACTCAGTATTTTATTGATGAACAATCCATATTGTATTCCTATTTCATTGACGAACAATACAACAACAGCTGTTGTAGCTATGGTGAAAGTGATATTTTCGAGCTCAAAATTTAAGTGATTTTATTCTATATTTTGTGAATATTTGAAGTTTGGTTTTTGTTTTAACGGAAGTTTCATTATCAATTTATCTAAATTTGAAATTCTTTGTTTTATTCTGATTCATAGTTTCAGATTGAAGATTTGGTGTTGAAATTGAAGTGAACATAACCTACATAATATTTGGACGATTTGTGACAAAATCAGGAAATTGAAGAAGTTTTGGGCAATAGCCTGTTTTTTCTTTTCCGACTATTGTATTGTTCGCTCTATCTAATAAATAAATAAATAAATAAATAAACATGTATGATAACAGTGTTCAATTAATATATTTGTTATTACAGTCGTGCAGAATGTAATCATGGAGAAGGGGATCATCCACTATTTGTGAATGTGGATATGAATACTGGGCACCTTCACACCACTTGGATAGACTCCTTGCAAGCAGCATTTGCTGGCGTGCAGGTAAACATGTAATACTATTCACTCTATAAAGAAATAATAATTGACGATGGTCAGATGTTTGAAAATCGAATTTTAATGCCAATTATTTATACATTTTAGAACTTCTTAATATCTTGAACTCTCATAATCCTGTTAACAACATAATATAATAAGCAACGTTGAAAAGTCTTTTGTTGAGCTGGGTTTTCGTGTGTGCGTAAATGCCGTCGTCGACAACAACAGGGTGAAAATTTCACATTGGGTAGATTTCAATTTTTGTCTAAATAACCTAAAAGATTATGTTCAATTATGTTTTAATGGGGGATCTTGATTTTATACTTTTCATACTTTCAAATGGCAATATTTTGATATTATTAGAAATATTTTTATTCTTGAATAATAAACACAAATAATAAAGAGTTATTTGATCAGCTGTTTTAGCACACTTGAAATTTGGCCAATATGAATGTCAACAATGCTTGCCGGCGTTGACTGCGGAAATTTACGCACAAACGAAAATGCACCTTAACGTAGTAACGAAAAAATAAACAGCATGGGAGCTTGATAAATAGCTGTTTACAAACATATTCAATAAACTTGAATCAAATATTGAAAGCTTGAAAAAATAAAACTTGAAATAAACTATTCAATCTTAATTCGTCCACTGTAGTTAATAGAATTTCTATATTTAAAAAGCAGTTGCAGTATAATAAATTAAGTTATGTCCCCTGTTTATATACATCATGTGATTGATTACATGGTAGCCAAAACATATGCTGAACGTTATGTAAAATAATAGTTTAAATTATCACATTGAGCTAATTCAGTAAAAATGTTTTTCAGTAAAAACATTTGGCTAAAATCAATTTCATTTTCTATCAACCAATTACTGTGATCTATCAAGTTGGTTGCTGATATTGATTTCTAGACTTTGTATTTATTATCAGCCTGGGTCGCCGTCTAGTTGTCACCCCGACTAATTGACACCTGGTCATTTTGGCCATAGGCGACTACTTGTACCCTCGTAAAAATATACTATTGCCGTCAAGTTGTCACCCCGACTACTTGACACCTACTGGACCAAAGGTGCCAACTAGTCATGACCGTAAACGACAACTTGACACCTCGCACCCTCGCGTCAAGGTGTCCCCCCGACTAGTTGTCACCTCCTTACAAAGGAGACAAGTAGACGGGGATGGCTCACGTCTACATGAGACCTTGCACGCTGACGTCATGGTCTCACCCTGACTACTTGTCACCTACAGAGTACCAGTTGGTACAACTTACACCCCCGCGGCGTAGGAAGGAGGGATCAAGCAATTTTTATTGCTGGTTATGATATAGAATTGAATTCTAAGCACTTTTGGTTCAGTAACATTTTCCCGTCAAACGCACGATTCGCCGTCTTTGCTATTTTTAGGACAAATTTTTTTCGAGTTGGTTGAAAACAGAAAAAATGAATAATAGCCCTTTTGATGACTGAACCAGATGTTCAACACAATTCTAAACACATTTTGTTCAGTTATATTTTCCCGTCAGACGCAACGTTTACGAGTTAATTGAGCCTAATGCTAGGACAGTCGAATTTTCATCCATCAATGATATGGTAGATGAAGCTATCAGTCTGGTTATCAGCTGAGGTATTACATGAAGTCTGGTAATTAATATGAGGATAAATAATGGTTTATATACACTTGCGCTCAGATGGCAATCAGACCATAAGAAGGCCAATGGGAATCTTCAAGTTGTGTCTGTGTCTTCTACACTCACAGACACTGTTCAAACAAATTTTATGACTATGATTAACAAGTAGTTTCAAATGAAG
Organism: Nilaparvata lugens; assembly: GCF_014356525.2. Classification (NCBI taxonomy): domain Eukaryota; kingdom Metazoa; phylum Arthropoda; class Insecta; order Hemiptera; family Delphacidae; genus Nilaparvata; species Nilaparvata lugens. The sequence continues at coordinate 1,556,726 of NC_052518.1, read as the reverse complement.
ATCCAACTTTCAAATGAAGAGCCAGCCGGAATGGTGATTTCTTGATTGATTGATTGAGTACTTTATTTATGTAGATTACAATTTATACTGGCTTATACACTTATATACAATAGCTTACAATACAGCAAAATTATAGATGAATTTACATAATATAGACTAAGAAAATAATTATTGAACTGTATATGATATGAAAAAGTAATTTGTAATATAATAACTATAGATAATTATATTGTTATGTATCTACATAAATTGGCGGAGCTTTGGACATATCAATTTCCATTCTTCGGAAAGAATATTAAAAATATCCTCCCCACTAACTCTCTACCGAATTTCTTGTGGAGTGGAGTCGAGGGTATAGGTTGTCGTGACCGTAGAGGACTCGTATCCTCGTAAAAATATATACCATTGCCGTCAAGTTGTCACCCCGACTACTTGACACCTACTGGACCGGAGGTGCCAACTAGTCATGACCGTAAACGACAACTTGACACCTCGCGTCAGGGTGTCCTCCCGACTAGTTGTCACCTCCTCAGAAAGGAGACAAGTAGACGGGTATGGCTCACGTCTACTTGTCCCCTAAAACCCGGTTTTAAACGGGGTGTCAAGTAGTCGCGTTCCCCTCAGCCTAGTTAGTTCATAAACATAACCTTGAGAATTGTTGGGATGTTTAGGATGCTCATAATTCTTAGGACTGTATAAGTTGAAATCAACTTGGAACTGTAAATTCATCTTCATTTCAATCTTCAAATTATTATGATAGTTGCATTTGGAGAAGTACTTTCCATGCCATCCTTAACTATTAACAAAAGTTGCCATGGTAACTTGCCAAGTTGGTAAGTTGCCATATAGTTGCCATGCTATTAATTGCACTATATGAACTAACTACATGCATATATTTGCTATTAACAAAAGTTGCCATGGTAACTTGCCATATAGTTGCTATGTTAACTATTAACTATTACTGTTAATCGCTAAATGGCTTTGTTTACATGTCATATCTCGAGACACAGTGATTGTAAATGGATTGAAATTTTGTAGATAGTATTCTTATCAACAATATAGTACATCTTAATATATCATGATAGTAAATCATAATATCAACATCAAATTTTGAGAGTATCATGAGAATCAAGAAAGAAAAAAGGGTTAAATGGCGTTATATACAATCGTTAAAAAACTTGCTTATTTTCAAGTACTCGCGAGGCATTTTATTAATTTGAGGGCGCTGAATCCGAATCTGAAATCACAATTTCTCTATCTCCATTTTTACGCGATCTAGGTTTTGGTGGATAGGCAAAAGACGGACGGTTTGATGAAAAAAGATTGCCGGCCGATACATTTTAAGTTTGACGACTTAAGCTTGAAGACCCATCCGTTTTACCATCCAGACGCAACGACTTACATGCTCCGACTTTTGCATGAGCAAAAGACTGAAGCTAAACTTGAGCGTCTGGACCGGGCTTTAGACTTACTGTTTTTGTATAAATACAGATATAATAAACTGAAAATCAAATTTCGCTTTCCATCACCTGATGCTACTATGCTTATTATAACTGTATTTTACTGTTTCTGTACAAATAAAGATATAAGAAGCTGAAAATCAGCAAAATTCGCGTCTCATGGCAGATAAGTCTGTATGCACCTTTTATTCATAAACTACAGTGGACTCCGGTTAGAGCGCGAATCCGGTTATAGTGCTCTTACGAGACAGGACCGGCCAATATCCCGAATACACATAATTGTATTTCGGATCCTTTTATAACGCGGTGTATCTCCGGATATGGCGCTATTTCCACATAATGTCCCATAGCTTTATTGTTGCTCTCAGTGAGTGAAATTTCACTAAATAGACTATTATTAAACAATTCACCAGTGACTGGGCAAAAGTGCTATTTATGGATAGTTAAGAGCCTCTCCCATCTCTTGGAATTCCCTATAATAACCTGTTTGTATGGTGCCAATCACCCCTACTCTTTCCCTCTCTGTTACTGTACTGAAAAGACTTTGTGAACTGGACATTGTCAGTAGACTGACAGTGGTGTTCATGATTTTGAAGCATTTTATGAAGTGAAAGAGGAATTTTTGAAGCCTCCAACTCTTTCTCAGGCTTTCAATCAAGTCAAACAAATTATTTCTTTTCATGAGTGCAGGAGAGAATGAGAGTGATGACATATTACTGTAAAATTTGCATCAGATTTCAAGTAGCATAGACAGAAAATTCCTAAATTCTAGAAAAGTTCAAAAACTATCAATGAATATTTCAGGAAGTAAGATCATAAAATATTTATCATAAACGCGTTCAAAGTGTTCAGTATATAAAATAAGAATGGAATAGTAATTCGAATAGCTGTTTAATGCTTGATTGTCTAATAACCCATTTCCACTGTTGATAAATGGCTACACTGGTTATAGCGCTGCTCCGGCTATAGCGCTCAGAACCAAATGGTCCCTTCAACCGCGTTGTAACCGGAGTCTACTGTATTAGATCTTATAGATTTTCTCGTCTGTTATTTTGAGACGTGACAGTGGACTGCCAATTTTTTCAATCGATGAAAGCTTGGCAAATTGCTGGTCCACCATTTTAACACTGGTTATAGCGCTGCTCCGGCTATAGCGCTCAGAACCGGATGGTCCCTTTAACCGCGTTGTCACCGGAGTCTACTGTATTAGATCTTATAGATTTTCTCGTCTGTTATTTTGAGACGTGACAGTGGACTGCCAATTTTTTCAATCGATGAAAGCTTAGCAAATTGCTTTTAAAGCTGTAAGTTTGCATTTTTTCAGGTTTTACATGGTGACATTGAAGAAGCTATTTGTACTCATGCTTTATATTACTTCATATGGAAAAGACACGGCGTTTTACCTGAAAGGTGGAACTGGAAGAACCTAGTTCCTGATGTTACCTTCTATCCTCTGAGGCCAGAGCTTGTAGAATCTACTTATTTATTGTATCAGGTAGGTGAATTTTACAACTATAATAAATTGAATTTATTTATTATTAGGAGAGAAAGTTCAATATAATAAATACATTTTATTTTTCTCATATACAGTCGAACCTCTGTATAACGAAGTCGATTATCCCGAGAAAAAATTCGCTGCAGAGAGGTATTCGTTATTGAGAGGTTCTGTCAAGAAAACTGCCACGATCCTATGGATCTTATAATATCGTATCACGGCGGTAAATAAATGAATATGGTACATAGAATCGCGAACGTAGGTAGGGTACTTATTAGGCCAATATTAATATGGAAATTTGAAAATTCATGCTGTTTGAAAAAAAAACATCTTTTTTGAATATTTATAGAATGTAATAAGTAATTAAACTCACCAATTTATTTTCAGAAAACTTGATTTGTACTATTAGTGGAGTTTAATCAAAGTACATACTCTGTAGCAATATTTTTCAATTCTTTACAATACTATTAGATGGAACGAAAAATACGGTTATTTTGTCAATAACTCAACTATAAATATCAACTTCCCTATTTTTTAATGTTTCATATTTGAAAAAGTGAGTAATTTTCGGTTCAATTTTGCATTTGAATAAAAAATCATGTTCGATAAACGACTCACATCTATTCAAACAGTCAGACATGTCTGGTACACTACTTTTCAGTTTTAATCCTAGCCTGATAATTTTGAAAGCCTCTAGAACTTCTCGATCTGACGGATTCTTCTCCTCAGGTTCGTCACAGCTATCATCATCATAGACAGTTCAAAGAATTGAAATGTGTGACAAAAGCAAGAATGGGGAAGTCCAGTCGATCACCTGACTGGTCTACAATAATGACAAGTACTTGGAATTCAATATCCAGTAACTTGCATTCAATTTCCGACATGTGTTTCACCCTCTATTAACTGTCTACCACCCTATCTTCTTCCTACCTGAATTGCCATTATTTTTAGTCTATTGACCTTTCTGCTGAAACTAAACAATTCCTTGAAAATAACTGTCTGCTCCCAATACACACTACACTTTGTATGTTGAAGTCAAGAGAAAACTTTGTTGTTGAGAGGTCCGAAATTCGTTAAATAGAGGTAAATAAGCAGCCAAAACTCTAAAATGTCATGGAACCAGGTAAAAATTCGTTGTGTAGAGGATTTCGTTATAGAGAGGTTTGACTGTATCATCCATCTGTTGTCCAGATTTGATGGAAATTTATGAAATTCCATTATTTTTCCCATTCTGAGGCCAGACCTTGTAGAATCTACTTATCTATTGTATCAGGTTGGTTTTTTGTGTATTGAACTTCCTCTTCCTATAATAAATAAATTTCATTTATCTCAATTATCATCCATGTGTGATGAAAAGCTTTTCAATTTTCATCCAGACTTGATGGAAATTCATGAAATTTCACATATTTTTTTCAGTAAACTCGATATTCTTCAAAGAATAAGGATGATAATTATCATTCTACAATACTTTAACTTATTATGACTTTGCCATTCCTTTGATTTATTCAACTACATCCATCTCATACCTTATTTAACCAATTAAAATTAAAATGTTGGAAGAATATAGAATTAAAGAATAAAGAAGATTACTAAGTAGCTTTTCAAAAGAGAAATCAATGTATACTTCTTAAGAACGTTTTAAACAATATTTGAACAGTTTGAAATATTTCAAGTGTAATGGGGTAATTGTTATTGGTAATTGGGGTAATATTAGGTATGGTATTGAGCTAGTATTATAGTAACAATTTATAATGGGGGAATCGCTTGGCTTGCGAGAGGTTAAATTGATCTAACTCTATAACTTATGAGAAAAGGAGCTATAAAAGAATAAACAAAACATATAATATATTGGAGAACTAAATAATCGATTTAATTTAATTGAAAACTCAAAGTTAAAGTAGAAACTAAAATAAAATATTAAGAATACCTTTTGAATAAACAATTGAATAATAATTACAGGATTTGCCTTCAATGAAAAAGGTGAATAATATATAATAATAAAATTGATAATATTAGCACTCACGGAACCAGGAGAATGGTGTCTCGGAACAGAGGAGTAGAGCCGGGCCGATTATCTGCTGTAAATAGTTCCAGGTCCCGTCCTCGTACCGACTGTCAAGAGGCATACATTTTTCAGTCCAATTCTACTTGTCATGAATTTTCACCGTCGTCGACACTTTTAATTTTTTAAACAATGGATGCTCTCGGATTGTAAAAATTCATGTCAAATAATCGGCTACATTACACAAGTATATCATATTTATTATGAATGACGTATATTGCTATTCTTGAAGAATACAGTATGTGATGAAGAATTTGAATACTTGACTATTATATTTATTCTCAAGTACGCAATTATATAATTTATTTGAAAATATTAGAGTATATTTAACTCATTACATTTCCACACTATTTACATTTCTACAACTCAGTATGAGTACAGTATGTGATGAAGGATTTGAATACTTGACTATTATATTATTCTCAAGTACGCAATTATATAATTTATTTGAAAATATTAGAGTACATTTAGCTCATTACATTTCCACACTATTTACATTTCTACAACTCAGTATGAATACAGTATGTGATGAAGGATTTGAATACTTGACTATTATATTTATTCTCAAGTACGCAATTATATAATTTATTTGAAAATATTAGAGTATATTTAACTCATTACATTTCCACACTATTTACATTTCTACAACTCATTACATTTGATATTCTTCGAAGAATAGAACTATTGATAATTTTAATGAAATATTCCATAATATTTATTTGATGAAATATAAATTTACGTTTTATCATAGTATATTCTTAATTTTGATGTTCATATAAGGCATGCCAACGTAGTACAGTATCTCACAAAAGAGTTGTCTCTCAATATTTATTTTTTTCAAGTGAAAGATCGCTAAGAGAGTTACAGTTCTGAATCTATTGTATTAGAATGTTCAGTATGTAAGCCTTACTAACTCAATTTCTCAATATTATTTACCTTTACAGGATTCCACAAAGTATTTATTCCACTCATGGTTCCAAATTGGAGAACTCTGTAACAAAGCATTTCTAAATTTATGTTTATATCAACTTTTGTTACAGAAGGCACCGGTAAGATAAACTGAATTACTGAATGTACGGTATCAGTCATACAGTACAATGTTAATTTGTAACAAAATTAGAACTATTCTCTTATCGTTTTATAATGTAAACCATCATTCCATTATTCTCTTCTTGTATAATTTGTTTCGTTTTCAAAATGAGAGATTTTTTAAACCTCACTAGTCTCATCTTGAATTCGAATATCTTTCAATAGTCTTTGCCCTTTGGCTCAACTCACACTAACGGACTCAGGTCGAGAAGAGGCTCGACTCTAGTCGAGAGCATGTGTTTTCAAATGGTGACGTCGCGGAGACTAGAATCGACTGGTCTGAGTGTCACCATTTGGGAACACATGCTCTCGACTAGAGTCGAGTCTCTTCTCGACCTCAGTCGCGTAAGTGTGAGTTGAGCCTTAGTGTTATAAAGTCTCACAGATTCGATTATTTGTTCATAGTAAGCCCTTTTGACATTCACTTTTCTTTTTCTGATTTCATAAATTATTCATATTTTACTATCCACACCATTCACCTTTGTTTTTTCATTGCTATTTATATTATCATATATTTTATCCACGACCTTCTAATAAAAAATGCCTGGTTGGTCCAGTGGTCTAAGGCTTTACAACCTTCAGTCTGCAAGCACTGCCTGGTTGTGGGTTCGAATCCCGCGGGTAGGTATGAACTTTTAATAATTTCATCAATCACCCACGCACTCATTATCATCAACAATAAAGAATACAGTTTCAAAATTGTTGTGAAATAAATGTAATTTCAATATTATTTTTAAAATCTGTATAACGTCTTATAAAGGATAACTTCTAGGTTAAAGAACGGGTTAATGGAGAAATCACAATACAGGATTGCAAATAACAGTGTCGAGATGGTGATTTATTAACTTATTGATTATTAGATTATATTGTTATATATTTATCAAATAGAATGACGTTCCTTTTTTGAGTAGATGCACATAAACGAATATGTAGTAACTGTATTATGTAACTGTTCGAATATGAGTAACTGTTCGCTGCCAGTACCAGCTCCAGTCACAGTACTCAATAACCGTCATCTCAAAGAACTGATTGGATGGAACGGGATAAAACCGTTACCTGCGCATGTGCATTGTGGTGCTGTGTAAGACCGAGATGGGGTTTATGTTATTGTTTCTTTCTTCCCAAAATCCAAATTCCAAACCAAATCCAAAACAATGGACAAAGGAAGTCGCTCTCTCACCTCCGCCCAGCAAAATGTAGTTATTTATCGGCCCAATCCTTTTCAATTCTTACAACATTCTACAAAATATTGCAATAATTAACTGTTACTTCCAACTATTTAAAAATTTAATTTGGGGATTGAAAATGTGCAACACCAGCGTGGAACATGGCTCCACAATAAGAACGTAAGTTTCATGATCAACAGCAAAATTATAATTATTGATAGTCAACTTTTGGGGAGACCGATCTCACTAGGCATCAAATCTGCATCACTGTAGAAATCAATCTGAATTAAACAAACTTTTGGTTTCCTTTTTTGAATAATTACGTGTGTAAGTTTGAACATAACCTCAATAATTGAGGTTATGTAGAATTATTCTGCACTATCATTTTAGAATATAATATTTGAGCTGACTCCTGTTTTTCATTCCTCGACATTGTAGGTACTATCCATTTAACAAAATGAATACATGAAAATAATGTGGAATTTTCTGGTTTGGTGTAGGGATGTGATATCGAAAGTAGTATATCGATATTTACATCGAATGATATATCGTTTAACAATATCGATATCAACTATATATATCATTCAAAATATCGATATATCGAATAATGTTTTCGAGTGAGATTTCAGTTACCACGGGCTGAGAGACAACTAGCGTGTGTCCTAAATATATCACAAGTAGTCCTTTATTTTTTTCATGGTTATTATAGCACCTAGTTAGAGACAATTAAGCTATTCTATTTTGACTGAAATTGATAATAATGGGCCATATGAATAAAGTTGACCATTTGCTTATACTTCTAAAATATGGAGCATTTGCTTCATTTTCTATGAATAGACGTGAGCAAAATCTTTTGCTCATGCTCATAAAAAAAATAGTTTGAGCATTTGCTCAAGAGTAAAAGCTTATATTCAAAACTGTATGAATAAACTAGAGCATTTGCTCAACTCTTGAAGCAAATGCTTCAAAAAGGTGAGTCTAGTCTAGAGCAGCTTATCACCTTTTGCTCATAGTAAAATGGCTCAACTAATTCGTATGAGGAAGAGGAAACTATACCAGATACGATCACAACCAATAGTTGAGAACTATAAAACTCTTTTTAGATTCAATCATGATATATATCACCATTATCCCTACAAAAGAATAAATACAAAAGATAGCTACCTGATATCAAGATAGCCATCACAAAATAGGAAATAGGCATTTAAGAAGATAAGAGTGTAGACGATTATAAGAAGGCTATTGATATTATAAGATTATGCTGAAGATTATTATAGAGATGACATTTTTTCTCGCTATTATTTCAAAATTCTAAACTCAACTAACCTAAAACTCAATTCATAAATAGAAAACAGAGCAGACGACGCAAACATTAGCGGTGCCCCCTACTTGCATATTTAGCGCTTCCGTAAGCTATAAAAACTAAGGCTACAAAAGCGAATCAGCTGATGAAAAATCTTAAAAATACGTGAGCATTTGCTCCAGAGTTCAGGAGCATAAGGTAAGAGTATAAGGTAAAGCTTATTCATATAAAAATGAGCAAAACCTTATGCTCCATGCTCTTGCTCATGAGCATTTGCTCTGGTTTTATTCATATGGCCAATGTTTGTGAAGGTATTGGTTATTTTTATATAATCAACTTTTATGTATTTTATGACAGCATCAAGTATTCTCATTTGTTACATTGCAATTTGTATTGTACGGATTTTGATAAAACTGAATAGAATTTGATGGGATATAATTGATAAGTTGGTCAATTCTTTGCTTATTTACAGGCGACGAAAAGCCCTTTCTACCTACATGTTGGATATGAAATACTTCAAAGTTTGAATCAGTTCACTAGAACCGAATGTGGATTTGCTACTGTACATAGTGTGGATGACATGAGTTTGGAAGATCGTATGGAAAGTTTCTTTCTGAGTGAAACAACGAAGTACCTCTATCTGGTAAAATATCTTTCCTATTACTTCCATATACATGTTCTTCTTTTCAACAATTTAAAAATATTTTTTCCTACAGTTACGTTGAAAAGTGGTCATTGCTGCACTGATTACAGAACTCAAAGAATCACTATTACGCTCTAGTGCGGGAAAAATTTTTCTGCACTCCAGATTTGCAACATGGCAACGCAAAATACTTAGTAGGTTATATGGAGCAACAGTGCAGCAAAATCAAAATGAAGTTGGTAACAGTGACTGCTGTGGCTGCTATAGTGAGCAGAGGTGCAACGAAGCACAACGCGCTAATTATTATTCATAATATATAATAACCAAGGACAACGAGGACTTTAGGATTTTAGGATTAAGGTTTTTATCAATAATAAAATTACACAGAAAAACATTTGATGGATTTCAGGCAATTTCACCCATAATTACCCACTTTTCATATTCAATGGTAACTGTAGGAAAAACTTAATGTGAATACGTGCGCAAAGTTCCTCTGCTGCACTCAAGAAACCATTCCGCCCTCGCCTACGGCTCGGGCGTAAACGTTTCTTTCGGTGCAGCAAACTGTCACTTTGCGCACTAGTTGCACAAATAACTATTGCCACACTGCACAGAAAGCAGCTGTTTTCCAGTCCCTACGAAGACATTGTTTGCAGACGACTCTCGTCTGACGTCAGAACAGGTTTCTTTCCGGCTAAGACCGGAAAGAGTACCCTTTCCGTCCGCTTTTTGAAAATTTTTGAAAATGTGTTTGGACAACTGTGCCATATGGTGCATTGTGTTCAGGAGGGTGAGATCGGAAATTTCCACCCCACTTTGAGTACCCTACGAAGTCTGGTTCTTGAGATATGAGACATAAAAGTTTCCCCCCCCCCATAAAACATTCTTATTCAATTTATTATTCTTATATAGCTGATGCCAAAAAGTTAGGCAGCTTCGTGGGTCACATGGTGTAACCTACTCACAGCTGATGCAATGCATCTATTTATTGTGTCTTTCGATTTAAAAATCATCACCTAAGCCAAGCTAGATGACAACTCTACTTGACAACATCAGCTGTTGGAACGCACAAGAGACCCACGAAACCGCCTAACTTTTTGGCGTCAGCTATACCTGTAGTGTGGCGAAAAATATCGTACGCGACTCTCTCAGAAAGGTGTTTACGGTATTCGGATAATAAATTCCCGGGCTCTGCAAGCCTAGCCCGGGAAACTATCCTCATACCGTAAACACTAACTTTCTGTGATTGTAGCGTAATATACTATTGCTAAGAATAATTCTAAGTTATAAATGGTTGATCAGTCAAACCGCATTATTATGAGTATGGAAAACCATTCAAACTATCGCCACAGTATACATACAGTATGGAAACTCGGCTAGTACCCTGGCGCAAAAATCCGCCATCTTCTTAGGAAGTTCCGCATTGTAATATTATAGTATTGATGTGAGGTTCGGATAACTTTACTGATCCGGATCAATTGATCTCGTTCACTGCCGCGAGTCAATTAGAAGACCAGGATTGGAAGTTCCTAAGGTCACGTGACGTGTCTAGTATTTGTGCCATGTAAAAAGCATTGGTTGGATAGGAATGTCGGGCAGAGGTGTCAGCGATCAGAGTATGGTGCGAACGGGCTACTGATCAGTACAGTTCTGAAAGCTTCTATTTGCTTCAATAGCACTTCAGTCGACCGATGGAACGGATGCGCACGAGCTCGACCGATGGTCTTCGTACGCAGTGTAAAACGCATGGTACTGACCGTGCGCATGCGTGCGGTCAGTCCTGCTCTGTACGGATACATGGAATCTCTATGGAAAAGACAAGCGCGGCTGACGTACGCACTGACGGTCGGTCGAGCTCTGTAACCGGCCTAAGTGCCACTGTCTTTGTCCAGGGCTATGCTGACGAAATGGTCCTCATGGTACAGGGTCTGTTCTCATGCAGTCACACTTTGATTTTTTCAATGGAACTGTCTCCCAGTTTCATGAGATCCTCCTCTGTCTGGGGTGAGACTTTTAGAGCTATATCATCAGCATAGCCAATAATGACAGCCCTCTCAGCCAACGGTATGTCCAGCAAATCATTTTATGACAACAGCTGTCTTTCGTTCGAAACCTTGCGAGTGAATTTTTTTTATGTTCGAAGACATGTCCATTCTCACATGTTCGACACACGTGTCCGTCTTTAGTGGCTGGCCTAACAGGATCATAATTATTAGATCAATATGAATTTCTTACATATCAAGCTTCATCATCCGTTTCATTACCCACGCACAAGTCTGAAGCTCATATGGACATCATCGTCAGCAAAATGTCTTTTCAATGTTTCAAGATTGTACGATTCAATATAAAATTCTTTATTCTTTATTGATTCATACAATAAGTACATCATTAAAAATGATAGGGAGAGAACAAATAAGGTATCCTTGTGCTATTCCTTTCCCAAATTTAGATAAGGTACACATCGTCCGTAATAGGTCAAGTCTTGCTAACCTACTATCTTTTGTTTCAGCTTTTTGATAAAGACAATTACATCAACAAACGATACGAAAAGTTTGTATTCAGTACGGAGGGCCATATTTTTCCAATAGAAGCAAGATTTCGTAAAAAACCATGGGCCTTCGGAAATACCACCCATCTACCCATGTACAGCTTCAACGTTTCTGAACCTTCGGTGAGCTTAATTATTCAACTTAATCTGTATAATAGAATGAATCGTCTTATGAATGTGCGGGACAGGAAAACACGAATGACGCATTATCACGTCTGAACTACTGAACTGTTAACTTGAAATTTTTCATACAGATTCCTAATTCACCGAGGACAGTTACAGGCCTATTTTAAATTATTTAAGATTTCAGTAGGTCAAGTTTTCAGTTTGTCAAGTTTTTAATAAGACCCTTGCGGAGCACGGGTTACCTGCTATTATTTGTGCCATGTAAAAAGCATTGGTTGGATAGGAATGTCGGGCAGAGGTGTCAGCGATCAGAGTATGGTGCGAACGGGCTACTGATCAGTACAGTTCTGAAAGCTTCTATTTGCTTCAATAGCACTTCAGTCGACCGATGGAACGGATGCGCACGAGCTCGACCGATGGTCTTCGTACGCAGTGTAAAACGCATGGTACTGACCGTGCGCATGCGTGCGGTCAGTCCTGCTCTGTACGGATACATGGAATCTCTATGGAAAAGACAAGCGCGGCTGACGTACGCACTGACGGTCGGTCGAGCTCTGTAACCGGCCTAAGTGCCACTGTCTTTGTCCAGGGCTATGCTGACGAAATGGTCCTCATGGTACAGGGTCTGTTCTCATGCAGTCACACTTTGATTTTTTCAATGGAACTGTCTCCCAGTTTCATGAGATCCTCCTCTGTCTGGGGTGAGACTTTTAGAGCTATATCATCAGCATAGCCAATAATGACAGCCCTCTCAGCCAACGGTATGTCCAGCAAATCATTTTATGACAACAGCTGTCTTTCGTTCGAAACCTTGCGAGTGAATTTTTTTTATGTTCGAAGACATGTCCATTCTCACATGTTCGACACACGTGTCCGTCTTTAGTGGCTGGCCTAACAGGATCATAATTATTAGATCAATATGAATTTCTTACATATCAAGCTTCATCATCCGTTTCATTACCCACGCACAAGTCTGAAGCTCATATGGACATCATCGTCAGCAAAATGTCTTTTCAATGTTTCAAGATTGTACGATTCAATATAAAATTCTTTATTCTTTATTGATTCATACAATAAGTACATCATTAAAAATGATAGGGAGAGAACAAATAAGGTATCCTTGTGCTATTCCTTTCCAAATTTAGATAAGGTACACATCGTCCGTAATAGGTCAAGTCTTGCTAACCTACTATCTTTTGTTTCAGCTTTTTGATAAAGACAATTACATCAACAAACGATACGAAAAGTTTGTATTCAGTACGGAGGGCCATATTTTTCCAATAGAAGCAAGATTTCGTAAAAAACCATGGGCCTTCGGAAATACCACCCATCTACCCATGTACAGCTTCAACGTTTCTGAACCTTCGGTGAGCTTAATTATTCAACTTAATCTGTATAATAGAATGAATCGTCTTATGAATGTGCGGGACAGGAAAACACGAATGACGCATTATCACGTCTGAACTACTGAACTGTTAACTTGAAATTTTTCATACAGATTCCTAATTCACCGAGGACAGTTACAGGCCTATTTTAAATTATTTAAGATTTCAGTAGGTCAAGTTTTCAGTTTGTCAAGTTTTTAATAAGACCCTTGCGGAGCACGGGTTACCTGCTATTATTAAATGTAATTATTCTGTACAATACTAGGAAGTACTAGCATGATAATATTCAGACAAGGCTTGCATAGACTGAGATTTAATGCTAGTACCTTTCGTCTTAATTCTATGCATTTATTTAGTTATCTCATTTATTGACAATCACAAATCATAATATTATACAATACTTGAATTGGAGGCATTAAGATTGTGGATCTATAGTTTCAGATTAAACTAAATCATTCAGGGTTTGTATAAGTAACCGGACTGAGCTCAGGAAATTTTTTATTGGCAAAATTTGTACAATTTTTCTTCAGAAAAATACATATTTTGCTCAGTTTAAACTTGTTTTTTTTTATTACCTAAAAGAAAAAAATTTTTTTATTATTATTATTATTATTATAATTTCTATATTACTCATTTCTATTATTGGGCTTGTTGATTTTTGATTCAAGAATTGATTTTGTGTGTTTATGCATATTTTTGGTTTTTAGTTTACTATCTTTTGGTTTGTATTTTAGAATATTATCACGGCAAATGTACCAATAATTTAAAGAATATTTTCGAACTCGTGGCTGGAGCTCAAGGCTTCTTTTTCCAGCCACACCAATGTATATTAGTTGATAAGTGTTATTTTGTAAATTTCTAGTGAATTGGTAAATAAATAAGAATAAAAATAAATAAATAAAAATGAAATCTTCAAAGTAGTTTCCCCATTGGAGTCGATAACACGCTGATGCCGGATTTTTCAATCCCTGAACGCTCCCTGGAAGTCGGCAACCTCTATGCTGTCTAGAGTCCTCGTCGTAGCACGTTGAACGTTTTCCCTTAAGTTGTCTCTTGATCTTGAGGAACAAAAAGAAGTCCGGTGGTGCCATATCCGGGCTGTAAGGAGGATGTCAACGTTACCCTCGACTGTTTGGCCAACTGCTCGGTGACGAGCAGGCAGGTGTGCGACGGAGCATTGTCGTGATGGAGGATCCACGAATTGGCAATCCCCGGATGGACTTGATGAACCCGGGCGGTTAGTCAACGGAGCACCTCTCTGAAGTACTGGCCGTTTACAGTTTGGCCGGGTGGCACAAGCTCTTTGTGAACGGCCGGTGCTCCGTCGACTAACCGCCCGGGTTCATCAAGTCCATCCGGGGATTGCCGATTCGTGGATCCTCCATCACGACAATGCTCCGTCGCACACCTGCCTGCTCATCACCGAGCAGTTGGCCAAACAGTCGAGGGTAATGTCACCACATCCTCCTTACAGCCCGGATTTGGCACCACCGGACTTCTTTTTGTTCCCCAAGATCAAGAGAAAACTTAAGGGGACGCGGTTCGGGACTCTGGAAAACGTTCAACGCGCTACGACGAGGGCTCTAGACAGCATAGAGGTTGCCGACTTCCAGGGAGCGTTCAGGGATTGGTAAATCCGGTATCAGCGTTTTATCATCTCCAATGGGGACTACTTTGAAGATTTCTGAAGAAAAATTGTACATATCTTGCCAATAAAAATTTTCCTGAGGCCAGTTCGGTTACTTATTATACAGACCCTGTAGATCATAGTTTAAACTATTAGCATTTTCTAGTGAGACGTTAGGACATTAGTGGTACTACTATTTAGTGGTATATACATGAAATATACTGTACATATAAATTAGTAATATACATTACTGGTATAGCTATTCACCTCATTTGAGTTTATTATTTAAATTATGTTACTGTAATATATTGTCTAAAAATATGTCCTATAATTCATTCCTGTCTGAGATGACTATTCAAAGAAAGCATTCGAATTATCTGTAATTTATAGTCATCAATTACCATTCATATTTTACCTTTTTATAGATATTTTCATATCTAGGCCTACTTATATTCTTGTTGCGTTGTTGGTAACCTCCACATAAGATTTTCACCGGTGTACCTTATTTCATACCAAGATTATATTTTTCCTGTTTAATATTTTGTAATGTTATTAAATACAATTATTTTGTGCTGAATAGATTTTTTCAATTCCAGTGCAATAAGATCAAAGAAGAACGACAGTATTTCCTTCCCTTGAAAAGCAAATACCTTCTGCAGATCAGTAAAATATTTGGAATAGAAATACTTTGACAGCAGCCAATCAAAGCTGGTAAGTATTATGTGCTTTATGCCTAGTCCACACTCTCGCCAAGTCGCTTGCCAAGCTGGTAAGCTTGGCCACGTTGGTCTTGCCATCCACACTGCAATGTGACCATTTGTGGTTGCTCGGCTAGCCACTCGCCTTTGCTCGACAAAAATCGGAGCGAAGGCCAGTGAAGACGAGCGCTGGCAAAGCAGCCGTCCACACTCTCGCGCTCGCCGTCATTTGTACACGCACTTGGTAAGAGTGTGGATGTGGCATTAAATATTACTACCAAGGATTAATAACAAATTTATTTGAAAGTCTGTAAGCATCTAGCTGATTGTACTTGATCTTTTTTCTCATTTAATTATATCGGTTTTATCATTGACAGTTTCCTAAATTGAATAAAACAAGCTGTGTGTTGAATTATTAAGTAGTAATTTACAGATTATTGAGTAATTGATATGTTATTTGGTTGAACTTATTTTGGATGATATATTTAAGTTGAGTATATAATGTTGGATGAGCATTATGAAGACAGATAGAATTTTTTGAAAAATGAAGAAAAATCAGCTGTGATTTTTGGAGTGAGCTTAGTTTTGTTTTTTGGTTTTTAAATTCCGGAATAATTCAATGTTTTAAAGTTTTGAATTACAGTTTGGTGCAATATCTTTATTCTTTTCAGTTTTCAATCTAATCAAATTCTAAATTTTAGTTTGTATATTTCTGGACTCGGAATTTGATTGAAAGTGAAGCAACATAACCTACCTTTTAGACATTGGCTTACTACTATCAAAATTCGGAATGGGAACAGTTTTGGGCTAGTCCTGTTGGTCCTTTTCTAATCATGAATTTAATGTGTGTATTGTTAAATGTAAAAAAAAAGAAAACCCAATTATTATTTCAATATACGCTCAACCAACTGTTGTGATCACGTGGGAATTCGTGATTAGGAAATTTATATCGAGTTTGCATAGATCCGAATGCTTTTGAAAAAATCTGGTGTGGTACACTCACACAACTTTCCTTGCTCATATTTGAAACTACGATCAGACTTCTGTATATGTATAATTGTTTTCAGAGTACTTTTTCCTTTGTGTAAATTGTGAAATGCGATGGATTTTTTTAAAGTCGTCGAAACAGCTGATCTACAGATGAAATATCTCGATTATGTGTTCTTTTTATGAACTGTGCTACCTACCTACCTCATGCACGAGAAGGAGTTTACTAAGTCCATTTATCAAGGGATGGGTGGACCCCCCATTAGTTTCCTTGAAAGGAGACTCATGCCAGTTGATAGAGCTGATAAATAACTATACAGGGTATGAATTTGAAAAAAATCGGTCAAGTTATTTCTGAGATAATCGTGAAAAACCTGGTTTTTAGTAATTATCCGCCATTTTTCTCAAGAATATTACGGAGCTTCTGCATTTTTTCTAGAAATGAGACTCATGTCAGTTGATAGGGCTTATAAATAGCTATCCATGATATGAATTTGAAGAAAATCGTTATAGCCGTTTTCGAGAAAACCGTGAATTACATGGTTTTTAATGATTATCCGCCATTTTTCTCAAGAATATTACGGAGCTCCTGCAATTTTCCCAGAAATGAGACTCATGTTAGTTGATAGGGCTTATAAATAACTATCCATGGTATAAATTTGAAGAAAATCGTTAGAGCCGTTTTCAAGAAAACCGTGAAAAACATGGTTTTTTAGTAATTATTCGCAATTTTGAATTCAATTTTATTGAATTTCTTATTGTCAGATCCTCATGGTATAAGGACTTAAGTTTAAAATTTCAAGTCAATCGGTTGATTAGGAATGAGTTATCGTGTTCACAGACATACACACACACACACACACACACACACACACACACACACACACACACACACACACACAACACACACACACACAACACACACACACACACACACACACACACACACACACACACACACACACACACACACACACACACACACACACACACACACACACACACACACACACACACACACACACACACACACACACACACACACACACCAACACCCAAAAATCATGTTTTTGGACTCAGGGGACCTTGAAACGTATAGAAAACTTGAAATTAGGGTACCTTAATTTTTTTTGGAAAGCAATACTTTCCTTAACTATGGTATGGAAAGTAAAAACCAATTATTATTTCAATATACGCTCAACCAACTGTTGTGATCACGTGGGAATTCGTGATTAGGAAATTTATATCGAGTTTGCATAGATCCGAATGCTTTTGAAAAAATGTCTATGCTTCAATATATTATACTTTCTTCTCTGTATATAATGCAAGTCCGCTGTAATTATTTCTCATTGCTCCTTGCAATTTAATATTCAAAAATTTTTTAAAGTGGACAATTGTAAAATGTTTCTATGAAATTGATTTCATTGATTTTTGTCTGATAAATCCAATTTAAAAATAATTCATTCAATTTATTTTTCAGCAGAGCACTGAAAATCAATAGCAGCAGAACTGATGTATGGATCACTTGCAGTATCAATGAACTCTTCAAGTAATCACCGTATCGTTCAAGAAGATGCAACATAACACAAGTTGCGACCTGGGAATTTTTGTGAAAGTCAAGGTTTTCTATTGTCAATTATTTTGAATAGCCTCTAGATTTTTTGTAAGTAAACATTTGTTATAGTTTCAAATTATATTTTCAAATTTGTTGATAATTGGGAAAGTCAATCTCCTTAAGAATATATTTTCTAAATGTAATAGAGGTAATTTTTATAGAAAGGCTGTTGAAATTTTGCAATTTGAAGTTATTTTTATGAGATCAAGCTAGTTTCATGTTATTACTATTGCAAAGGATTTTTGTGTGATATTTGCATTTTTTCCTTGTTTTAGTGTGATTATGACTTGAAATTTTATTCCAGTGCGGTCTATTTTTCTAATTAGAATAGAAATGTTTAATATTGATAATCTGAAACTTGAGTCAAATTATTTAAGGATATTTTAATGTGTCAAATACTTTTAAATATTAACACTACGTGCATTTAAGAGTTGAAATAAATGAATTAAACATATATCATCAACTCTACAAATGATTTTGTCACAAAATCATTTGTAGAGTAGATGATATATGTTTCACTCAAAACTCGAGTATGAATGCTAATGCTCATCATCTTCGGTTGAATATCTAGCTCAAATTTGTTGAAGTTGTTTTGGCTCAATAATATAAGCATTGAAATTCTACTTTGTTTCAAATAAAAACAGTTCTGTGGAAAAAAATTGTAGAATTGAAAACTTCTGTTTCATCTATTTATAGAGAGTTTTCACAATATCTGTCAAGCAGTTGTACATTTCAGAGTTTCTTGAAAAAAATGAAGAAGTAAGTTACTCAATTTTGTATTGATTATTCATAGCTATTCTCTCAATTGAAAGCTTACCGAGTATAAATTATCGCATCCATTTCGTTGGAATTAAAAATGTATAGAAGCGGCATTAGCTTGCCCTTTTTTTAAACATCATTGTAAGTTCTAGAAATATTTTTGATAGAACTAGTCTGCTGTATGAACGAGACAATTTATAGAAACTGGAAATGTTACTCATTTTATTTCATGAAGGCATATTTTCATCTTTACGTTTCACTGGGAGATGGAGTATCAAATAATGGGGAGTCCGGTCTCACAAGGTGTCAAACTATCAAAAGATAAACTGAAAAGCTCCAATGCCACTAATTATAAGGACATAAGACCCAAATCCACCACTTTGAAACTTACGGTACTTCATAAAAATACCAAAAATAAAAAACATATTACATGAATAATCAATGATCTATGAAGCATTTGTAATGAAAAGAAATTGATTGAATTTGGTAAATTCTGTAGATAAAATAGTTAAAAATGCTTTTTCAATAAGAATCATACATGTTTTTTGACTAATCAATTACTTTTTAGCTACAACTAAATGGATTCAATAATTCATTCTCACCCAGTATAAATGAGGTTATCAATTATAAAATTTGTTTGCAATTAAATTCTCAAGCCAGACTGTGATAATGTTTAAAATTATGTTATTATCTATTGTTAGTTATATTTCCTCTTCTTTTATAACTTGAACACAGTGTGAGTTGCACGAATAGATACTTCTAAGACTGAGGTTGGACTAGACGAGCATACTTCTAGAGCACGAATAGAGCATTCCTGCTCTAATCCAACTCGAGTTGAAATGGAACAAAGCATGATGAAAATTTGAAACATGATAATTTAAAATCTTTAACAAATATATGGATTTAGACCCTTCAAAATGAATAAAATAATAAAACAAGAATACAAATTGTATTGTGGAATGTGAGGTGTTAAGTTACAATTTGTATTCTTGTTTTATTATTTTTAAAGAGTACTATAATTCTATTTTATAAATACAAGAAAGTAGCCCTGAATTCATACATTTTAAAAATATGGACTTTGATAATTTGCTGCATTATAGATAATTTGTTTCATTTTTTACAAAATTATTTGACAATTCAAGCCCATTATCCAATGAAAACACTGTATTTTGCATCTTGGAGTCATTTATGAGGGAACCATTGGCTTTGAACTAATCAGGACAACGAATCAAGAAAGATCCTCAAAAACATCCTCTTCTCCTTCTGCTACTACAGCCATCCACCATATCACCCCTCGTTCTTAAATTCCTTCACCCTCCTTCACCAACACCATACAGCTGAGATCATTTAGCTGTTCCCTTGAAATTTCCGGTTCCTCCAGGCTAGGCAGAATGATTCCCATGACAGCACGACTGAGTGCATCAGCATTAGTGTGCTTTCTCCCTGGTTTGTGAACAACATAATATTCAACTCTTCCAACCGAAGAGCCCACCTGGTTTTTTCTGTGTTGAGCCAAATTAAGCCATGCACCACCAATCAAGAAAGAGCTGTCAAACTTTTTGGTGTCCGGGCATAGTGTGTTTTCCAGTTTTGAGCCAAATTAAGCCATGCACCACCAATTAAGAAAGAGCTGTCAAACTTTTTGGTGTCCGGGCCTAGTATGTTTTCCAGGGTTGAGCCAAATGAAGCCATGCACCACCAATCAAGAAAGAGCTGTCGAACTTTTTGGTGTCCGGGCATAGTGTGTTTTCCAGTGTTGAACCAAATTAAGCCATGCACCACCAATTAAGAAAGAGCTGTCAAACTTTTTGGTGCCCGGGCCTAGCGTTTCCAGTGTTGAGCCAAATTAAGCCATGCACCACCAGTCAAGAAAGAGCTGTCAAACTTTTTGGTGTCCGGGCCCAGTGTGTTTTCCAGTGTTGAGCCAAATTAAGCCATGCACCACCAGTCAAGAAAGAGCTGTCAAACTTTTTGGTGTCCGGGCCCAGTGTGTTTTCCAGTGTTGAGCCAAATTAAGCCATGCACCACCAATTAAGAAAGAGCTGTCAAACTTTTTGGTGTCCGGGCCCAGTGTGTTTTCCAGTGTTGAGCCAAATTAAGCCATGCACCACCAATTAAGAAAGAGCTGTCAAACTTTTTGGTGTCCGGGCCTAGTGTTTCCAGTGTTGAGCCAAATTAAGCCATGCACCACTGAATCAAGAAAGACTATCAATCTGTCTGATGTCCGGACCTGGTTTGTTTTCCAGTTTTGCGTCAAATTAAGCTGCAGGTTCCACTCCTGGTGGTGCCCTTCTGTCAATTCCTTCAAGTTCCATAGTTCCCTAGGAACCGAAAAGCTCTGGTTTCCCGGGAGCTGCCCGCCGGGTCATCGGAAAAGACGCAGGTGGATCGCTGGCAGGCATTGTTATGGATAGAACTAGGGAAGTATCTGATCGTATTCGATGAAGAGCATTGCAAATCCCTGAATGAGGATGACAGCACATGCGAGGGTGATTGAATGCCACAATCGCATAATGAGCATGCGCGGTAAACGTCATTCACACAATGCCAATGTGGTAGTCACATAATGCGCATGCACAGTACACGCTGACTGTGTCCCCTCCCAGAAGCGTAGCCATGAGTTTGAAATGGGGGGGGCGACTAAAAATTGTTGTGCCCCCTTTTATAGACTGCACTTGAGGGAGTTGTTTCTTCGATCCTTGAGCCTCTTTTTTATTTATTTATTGATTCACATTAACCAATGCACAAATTTGTCTTTTTGTCTTTCTCATGGGGGGGTCACCTGGAAGCCCCCCCTTCGCTATACCACTGTTCCCTCCGTCATTTCCAATGTACCCCCCCCCCAGTAAACCATAGACTCTGCCCCCTAAAAAGACTCTGCACTTGGGGGGGGGGGGTTGTTTCTTTGTTCTTTGTGCCTCTTTTTCGTGTTCATGGGGGGTTGTAACCTCGAAGCCCCCTTCGCTACGACACTTCCCCCCCTCCTAGTAAACCATAGACTCTTCCCCCTAAAAAGACTCTGCACTTGGGGGGAGGGGTTGTTTCTTTGTTCTTTGGGCCTCTTTTTTCGTGTTCATAGGGGGTTGTAACCTCGAAGCCCCCTTCGCTACGACACTTCCCCTCCTCCCAGTAAACCATAGACTCTGTCCCCTAAAAAGACTCTGCACTTGGAGGGGGGTTGTTTCTTTGTTCTTTGGGCCTCTTTTTTCGTGTTCATGGGGGGTTGTAACCTCGATGCCCCCTCACTCATTACTGGTGTACCCCCCTCCCACAGCAGTAAACAATATAAAAGTGCAATAATTTTTATAAATTTGTTTTTGATTACTGATTACGTATACTATGTTGAAAATGTAATTATTTATTTATTTGAACAAAAAACAAGTGAGTTACAAAGATAGACATTATAACAATTAGTCTTTTTTCTTTCTCATGGGGGGGTCACCTGGAAGCCCCCCCTTCGCTATACCACTGCTCCCTCCGTCATTTCCGGTGTACCCCCCCCCCCCCCAGTAAACCATAGACTCTGCCCCCTAAAAAGACTCTGCACTTGGGGGGGGGGATTGTTTCTTTGTTCTTTGTGCCTCTTTTTAGTGTTCATGGGGGGTTGTAACCTCGAAGCCCCCTTCGCTACGACACTTCCCCCCCTCCTAGTAAACCATAGACTCTGCCCCCTAAAAAGACTCTGCACTTGGGGGGAGGGGTTGTTTCTTTGTTCTTTGTGCCTCTTTTTTCGTGTTCATGGGGGGTTGTAACCTCGAAGCCCCCTTCGCTACGACACTTCCCCCCCTCCTAGTAAACCATAGACTCTGCCCCCTAAAAAGACTCTGCACTTGGGGGGAGGGGTTGTTTCTTTGTTCTTTGGGCCTCTTTTTTCGTGTTCATAGGGGGTTGTAACCTCGAAGCCCCCTTCGCTACGACACTTCCCCTCCTCCCAGTAAACCATAGAATCTGTCCCCTAAAAAGACTCTGCACTTGGAGGGGGGTTGTTTCTTTGTTCTTTGGGCCTCTTTTTTCGTGTTCATGGGGGGTTGTAACCTCGATGCCCCCTCACTCATTACTGGTGTACCCCCCTCCCACAGCAGTAAACAATATAAAAGTGCAATAATTTTTATGAATTGGTTTTTGATTACTGATCACGTATACTATGTTGAAAATGTAATTATTTATTCATTTGAACAAAAAACAAGTGAGTTACAAAGATAGACATTATAACAATTAGTCTTTTGTATGGTTATCTAGTGCAGCAGAACAGCTTAGAAATTGCCTTAGTATGCTGCACACGTCAGGATGGTAGCTGAGTTGAAGCTCAGTCGAAGCTTTCTCGAAGGGCACTCAGCATCCTTGTGAAGTCGATTTGTGGTAAAAAAGTCAATAGCTGGTGACAAGATGTTGGCGATCTCGGTGCATCTGGAGAGACATCACTTTTGATGCAAGACTTGAAGGGTCGGTGCCTCTTGAATGCATGAGATGGCACAACAATCCCAACACTCTCCACAGAGAGTCCCTGAACTCCATGCAAAGATTTGTGAGAAAATTTTGCATCAATTTTCCTTCTTCTCCACTGCAAGGACTCTAAGTTTGCCAAATTGTAGGCCTCCCGGTCCTTGAAACTGAGGGAAACACCTTCCACACAACATTCTAACAAACTTTCTCTGGACAGCCTCGATTCTTTCTGTTCAAGTGATTCTTTCTCTTTGCCAGATCACTGAGGCATACAGAATATAGAATATGTTAATTAGTTAATATTTTAAGAAATGTATATAGTAGAATAGAAAATAGTATGTTTAAAAATGTAAATAGTAGAATAGAAAATAGTAATGTAAATAGTAAAATGAAAACTTTTAATATAACATTCAAATATAGCCAAGGGAATATGCTAATTATTAGGGAACGACCCTCGAAAATCAAATAAAAACCCTCTCCCTCACTTCCGGTGAAGTAAAAACCTTACCGGGCTCTCCTACTACAGTAATAATTGTCAGTTTTGTTTGGAGCTTATAAAATGTATTTTCTATTGGACCATTCTTCTTCTTCTGCTAGTGCCTATTCGTTCCGAATATTGGCGATCAGCCTGACTATGGATATCTTATTTACAGTCATCCTGAAAAGTTCTGTTGTAGTTTTGGAGAACCAGGTACGCAGGTTTTTCAGCCATGATATTCTCCTTCTTCCTGGTCCTCTTCTGCCATAGATCTTTCCTTGGACCATTAAACCTTTAAAACAATTTATAGAATCTGGAAATGTTACTTACTCATGGGGGTTCCCCCATCACCTACCTCAGATCAGTAAAAAATATAAAAGTCCAATAATTTTCACGAAGTGATTCTCGGTTACTGATTGTGGATACCATGTTGAAGTGGTGCCAGAAGCGGGACTCCATTTCAGCCCCTAGTGCTGCGTGGTGGAGGAACATAGCCGCATCAACCCTTCTATATGGATGTGAAACTTGGGTTTTTTCAGTCGTTCTGAGGCAGAAAGTCTCTAAATACAGCATGACCTGGCCTGTAAATGTAGGAGGTGTAGGAGTAAATGGTTGTCTTCTACTGATGTGCTTATAAACTGGAAAACATATATCACGGAGGAACAATTGCATATCAAATATATCAAGGAGGATATTTTTCATTCTGAAGAAGAAGAAATATTAAGGAAATAATGGGTCATATGAATAAAGTTGAGCATTTGCTTCAACTTGCAAAACCTTTTGCTCATGCTCATCGAAAAAATAGTTTGAGCATTGCTCAAAAGTAAAAGCTTTTGCTCAAAATTGTATGAATAAACTAGAGCATTTGCTCAACTTTTGAAGCAAATGCTTCAAAAAATGTGAGTCTAGTCTGAAGCAGCTTATCACCTTTTGCTCATAGTAAAATGGCTCAACTAATTCGTGTGAGAAAGAGGAAACTATACCAGATACGATCACAACCAATATTTGAGAACTATAAAACTCTTTTTAGATTCAACCATGACTCAAAAGAATAAATACAAAAGTTACCTATCCAATATAAAGATAGCCATCACAGAATAGGAAATAGGCATTTAAGAAGATGAGAGTGTAGACGATTATAAGAAGGCTATTGATATTATAAGATATGCTAAAGGTTATTATAGAGATGAAATTTTTCACGCTATTATTTCAAAATTCTAAACTCAACTATCCTAGAACTCAATTCATAAATAGAAAACAGAGCAGACGACGCAAACACAAGCGGTGTCTCCTAATTTGCATATTTAGGGCTTACGTGAGCTATAAAAAACAAAGTAAGGCCACAAAGGCGAATCAGCTGATGAAAAATCTTTAAAATACGTGAGCATTTGCTCCAGAGTTCAGGAGCATAAGGTAAAGCTTATTCATATAGAAATGAGCAAATACTTATGCTTCTACCTAATGCTCATTTGCAAAACCTTATGCTCCATGCTCTTGCTCATGAGCATTTGCTCTGGTTTTATTCATATGGGTCAATGAGTCTTGTCTAACCCTAGCCTTACTTGGATAAGTTCAGACAAGACAACAAAAAGATGGGCACATATAAGGTTCGAAACAGGCAGAGATTCCTAAACCCTGAAAGCTAGAAGAAGAAGGATAGTAGGGAAATAATGATAATTTGCTCGTCTTGTCTAACCTCAGCCTTACTTGGATAAGTTGATATGTTACATGGCTGAATCCATGTGTAATTTCTTCATAATTAGCAGTTTCTTAGCATAAGTTGCTCGTCTGGTCTAATTCTAGCCTTACTTGGATAAGTCTATATGTTACATGGCTCAATTACATATGTGATTCGTAATCACATATGAAATTTTGTCATCCTCAGGCTCAGATTACATTAAAATTACAGGGGTAGACAAATCTTGATTATACAATAATCAAGAATTGAGGTTTAGACCTGTTCTGAATTTCCAGAGATACTTTTGCATGATACTTCTATATTAGTGTCCTCTACTGATTGTAATAGATCCTTCAACTCTTGATAAGGGGTGGGATTCAGTATCACCATTAGGGATGTCAATCCCGGGATCCCGGTCCATTTTTGATAGCTAACAATCCCGGGATTTTTCAGCGTCAATCCCGGGATTTTCGGGATTAGAAAACCTGAAATTGTGAATCGTAACTTTCTAAAAACAATTCAGTATAGAATTCATTTACGGTGATGAATATGAGTTTTGCATAACTAATTTATTGTTCTAAGTATTCGACTAATTTATTTTACAGACACAGTCTACAGATGCATAAATACTGTACTCTGTACTGGCTAAATAGAATTCGCATTATCGGTTTGCATCATTCGCAGAATGGTTGTTGATCAGTTATGTTTCTACATTTGTTTCTGTTCACACAGCACCACAATTACCAGTCTAGACGGCGCAATATTTGCAATAGTGCTGATGGCATTTCCTTGAAATGCACTAAGAACTTTGAAAAGACTTCAGAAATCAGAAATAAACAAGCATCATCTATTCACTCTCTGTCTAATTATTCCTCTTCTCTTTCTTTATCATAAGTAGAATATCTAGTTGGAGTAAATATCTAGTTGGCTCTACGAAATTTCATTTAGTAATGGGTCAGCTTTTAAAAAAAAGTTACTCCTAATCTTGAAAAAAATTATAGAAATAGAATGTTTAATTTTAATATTTTCCCCAAGTATTTTTCCATTTAAATAATATCCTCTCCCTCTATAATGAGCCCTTTTTCATCTCCACACACTGTTACTGAACATATAATTGAGGAGGAACAATTGGTTAAAAATGCATGAAACTGATTTTTGCCGATCCCGGGATTGATATTGGATAATCCCGAAATACCGGGATTGGAAATCAGTCCCGGGATTGACATCCCTAATCACCATAGAAAAAAGATAGCATAACAAATCGATGTTTGTACTGATGTTTAAAATAAGCAAGGTAATAAAAATCTAGTGGATAATTATGGATTTGTTTTCAATTACTTGAAGCCCACAAAATGTATAGGATAATTTTAAATTATAGCATAATTTAATACAACTTATGTTATCTTTTCTCTATTGTATCAATGACTATCAGACTAGTGCAGGTTTTGTTTCCACATGTAATATTTTACAAGCATTTAAGTTTGATACTAAGCATTTATATGTTCGATACTTAGTCATTCATATTATACACATCAATGTTACTTGTTATTTATATAATGTGTAAATACAAAAAAAATGTTATGTCTTACTGGTCGTGTGTGATATTAAATGTAAATAGTATTAACTTCATCTCTCTGTATTTCAAATTCATTGCAAGTCTTTAGAAACTTTTCTTTTCTCATTGATTTAAAATTCATGTATTGTCATTTTCCCGTTAGGGCTACTCTTGAATATAAATAAGAATAGAAATCTAAGTACCCTATAATAGTATATTACGTTACAAGCACAGAAAGTTAGTGTTTACAGCATGAGGATAGTTTCCCGGGCGAGGCTTGCCGAGCTCGGGAATAATGTTATCCGAATACCGTAAACACCCTTTCTGAGAGAGTCGCGTACGATATTTTTCGCCACACTACAGGTATAGCTGACGCCAAAAAGTTAGGCGGTTTCGTGGTCTCTTGTGTGTTCCAACAGCTGATTTTTAAATCAAAAGAGACAATAAATAGATGAATTGCATCAGCTGTGAGTAGGTTACTCCATGTGACCCATGAAGCCGCCTAACTTTTTGGCATCAGCTATATAAGAATAATAAATTGAATAAGAATGTTTTATGAAGGGGGGAGGAACTTTGATGTCTCATATCTCAAGAACCAGACTTCGTAGGGTACTCAAAGTTGGGTGGAAATTTCCGATCTCACTCTTCTGAACACAATGCACCATATTGCACAGTTGTCCAAACACATTTTCAAAAAAGTTGGAATAGCAGTCTCACCTTTCTTAGTTCATGTTAGCGGCCGGAAAGGGTACTCTTTCCGGCCTTAGCCGGAAAGAAACCTGTTCTGACGTCAGACGAGAGTCGTTTGCAAACAATGTCTTTCAGATCTACGTAGGGACTGGAAAACAGCTGCTTTCTGTGCAGTGTGGCGAAAAATTGTTTACTCACAACATAACGTGTCGGCTATGAGTGAACAATTTTAAAAAGGGTACCTACTTAGAAAAAAGTAGGTTTCTATTTTCATTCAAATTCATGTACTATTTATTCTTTTATTTTTAAAATTCCGTGAGGTCAGGAATAGAAATGTAATGTAAACTATGGCTGTTCCTTGTCAACTTGAATTGGTTGTATGTCTATTTTTATATATTTAAAAGCTAAATAATTAGCAGTTGATAAAAAACTGTACTGATTGTGATTTGTGAAGACTGTGAATTTTCCAATTCATCTTTATGGTTATATATAATCTGTTTAGCAAATGAATATATTGTTGATGAAATATGTATAGTAAATATGTTTGGAATTGATATTTATGTTTATTATTTTCACAAATATGTATTGTGAAATATGTATAGCAAATGAATATATTGTTGATGAAATATGTATAGTAAATATGTTTGGAATTGATATTTATGTTTATTATTTTCACAAATATGTATAATAAATATGTTTGGAATTGATATTTATGTTTATTATTTTCACTTGCTAGAGTCAACGAGAGGTATCAGCAGGTAGTCATTGACTCTCATACCCATGAGTACCATTCAGAATGGATGAAGACGAGAAGCGGGGTCCCCCAGGGGTCAGTACTGGGTCCCCTGCTTTTTATTATATATATTAATGACTTGCCATCATACCTTGAACCAGCTAAAAGTGTATTATATGCTGACGATGTGAGTATTCTACTGAAAAGCAGCAGTCAGTCCAATGTGGAATTGGACAGTAAGACTGCCCTTATTAATTTAGAAAAATGGCTATCTGCTAACATGCTGTTGTTAAATACCAACAAAACTAAAGAAATTCCATTCCGAACTACCAGAGAAAATAATTTAAGTATGAGAGACTATAAAATAGAATCCGCGAATGATATAAAAGTTCTTGGAGTGGTGATTGACTCTGACCTTTCTTGGAGACCTCACCAAGAATACCTCAAAAACAAACTGAACTCAGCAATTTTCGTACTGAGAAATTTCAAAGCTATATTGGACTCCAGGGCTCTTAGAAGTGTTTATTTCGCACTGTTTCACTCACACCTGACCTACGGCATTATTTTTTGGGGAAATTCAAGTTGTGTAGTTGAGGTGTTCAGAATGCAGAAGTGGGCATTGAAAGTGATAATGGGAGAATCAATTCGAACAAGTTGTCGCACCCTTTTCAAAAAACTTCAAATTCTCCCATTCCCAAGCCTATATATTTTCGAAACAATCTGTTTCATTAAGAAAAATCTACATGAATTTAATACAGACGGAACATTCCATCAATACCCAACAAGATATAGGAACAACCTAAGAGACGACACACACCAGACAACCATGTATGAGCGAGGTGTTAGGAGTTCTGGTATTCGGTTGTATAATTTATTGCCAGCTCATATAAAAGAAATGACTGATACAAAATTCAGAGATCAATTAAAGAAGGAGCTGCTGTCCATATGCGCGTACTCAAATGAAGAGTTCAGAGAGTACTACGAGTGTCGAAATGGGGTTTAGAGAGAATAGAAAAAAAATGTATTGACTTTTCATGTGCCTATTTATGTTCTAAACTACGAGCGTCGAGATAAGGTTTGGAGAGAAGAAAATATATTGACTTATCATTTATGTATTTATGTTCTGTATTTTATTGACTTACGACATTGACAAGTCCAAATACCCCTTTTATAGGAGGTCAGTGGATGAAATAATAATAAATAAAAATGAATAAATAAATATAAAGTCAATAAAGTTGTGGTGAGTATCGCAATAGAGAACCAAGTAGGATTATAGTGATTATAATGGTACTGAAAGTATTATATTACAGAACAAATAAAGAAATGTTCTTTCTTTTGTGTTTTAATGTAATATCTGTTCTTTTTTGTAAGTTTTGTCAGAGATTCAATTTTTCAATTAGAATTTCTATTTTGATTTACGAATTATGTAAAAGCATCAATTTTCCAATACAATAATTTTCAGGTCCAGTATCCACATTTTCAATTACTAATGGAATATACAGTCTTTCCAATCATAATGATTTCTAATCATTGACTTGGTTTTGTCTATGTATAAATAATTGTCAAAAATGATAAATAATTCTCTCCTATTTCACTTTCCATTACGAACTGCCTGTTAGGGCTGTGCAAAGGCTAAAAATAAACTTTCTACTGGTGATATTTTTCAATTTTTTTCGATTTGTATATCATCAATCTATCAAAATGAAAATTTTTTCTCAGCAAAACATTTTTTTATCATTAATTTTTGAGATATGAGCGGCTAAAGTTAAAATTTTCGGGACAGAACATTTCAAATTCGGTAAGAGATAAATCCATGAGATTTGAAGGATAAATTCTTCATAGTATTGTTGATCTAGTAAAACAAAAATTTTAAAATATCAATTTTCGAGAAAGTTATTCAAATTACCAAAAATAACACAACTAAAAGTTATTTTTGGTGAATTGAGTAGCTTTCTCAAAAATTGATATTTTAAGAAAATTTTTGCTTTACTAGATCAACAATACCATGAAGAATCTATCCTCTAAATCTCATGGATTTATCTCTCACCGAATTTGAAATGTTCTGTCCCAAAAATTGAAACTTTAGGCGCTCATATCTCAAACAGTAATGATCGGGAAAAAAATGTTTTCTTGTGAAAACTTTTTCACTTTGATAGCTTAATGATATACAAATCGGAAAACTTTGAAAAATATCTTGAGTAGAAAGTTTATTTTTAGCCTTTGCACAACCTTATTAAAAGTTCAATGAACAGTATTTTGTTTTTGAACAGTCATCTGTCATTGACAGATATTTGAAATGTTCTGTCCCAAAAATTGAAACTTTAGGCGCTCATATCTCAAAAAGATCGGGAAAAAATGTTTTCTTGTGAAAACTTTTTCATTTTGATAGCTTGATGATATAAAAATCGAAAAACTTTGAAAAATATCACCAGTAGAAAGTTTATTTTTAGCCTTCGCACAGCCTTAATGATCACTTTTTCAATACTTTAGATACGACATAGCAGTCATAGCTTTTAGTATTTACTCACATTGTGGAGCGCTTTCGGACGCCATGTCCATCTTCAACACTTCATCTTCAGTCCGAATAGCTATCATTCATTAAATTCAAACTGCTATGTCGGACCTAAAGTATTGAGAAAGTAATAATAATATTCATATGGCGTTTATTGGTGGGGAGTCCCTGAAGGAAGTTCCACCTAGCCTGAATATATCATTTGAGCCGTCAATGGGCCTTACTACTGTCATACTTCAGCCGGGACCGACATTTTAACGTGCTCATCCGATAACACCATCGGATTTGAGAAAGTAATTGTCATACATGACATCAAAACCTATTCAATTTTTTTGAAATATTATTTTGTGAATTGGAGATCTGGTCGCGGATTTAATTATTAAATGTAATTGATAAAGCGAGAAGATCTCCAATGTACAAAGATGAAACGTGTGTTTTATCACGTTTCGTGAAGGCAATATTAAGGTTTTTAGCTCCATGCTATACAAACAAGAGTGAGTTGACTTTTGGTCTGTGAATCAAGGCTGCATGTGTTTTTCACATAAATAGATTTGGAATTTTTTTCGAGGCCCGTATATTTGAACCGTTTGTGAAGTGAGTTGTTGAGTTAAGACATTGGTTACCTGAAGGATTCTGTCTTGAGAATTCAATTATAGGCTGTCGCAGTCCGGGCAGTTTAAACCTACATAATTGTATTTTTCAGGATTTGAATCTTGTAGGGAAAGCTGGTGTTTTTGATTCATCAACTAACTATATTTTTTTATTTTAATTTCGGGAGTGTTTTAACTGGACCTTTGAAGAACAGGCCAAAGGATTTTGTTAAGGTAAAGTAAGATCCATAATATTCTAAATAGTAATTTTAGTTTTTTATTGTTATTATTATCACAAACTGAACGACCACAGATCAGCACAGCGAGTAGCCCCTGAAATATTCATCTGATTATTATTATTTCATAATTTCTAATCATAATTATAATTTTGTAATAAATAATTTATTGATTTGTTTAAAATATCAAAAACCTGTACGATCTTATCTTGTTTTTCTTTTTCCCACCCTTACATAATGAATAGTTTAAATAAACAATATTGTGACAAAATACCATATTTCTGTCCAGAAATGCGTCTCTTGCAAAATATAATTTATGAGAATTTGTGTGGATAATTAGAACAAGCAATATTGCTATCCCTCTTCTCCATTTCATTTAAATTTCTGTTTATAACTGTTCCTATGTACATAAATCGACTAATTTTATTAAAGTGTGGTTGGTATTCTGACAAGAACACACAACTTATTTTAACAGAATGTTTTCAATTAGTTGTATGAAAAAAATGTTGTCAATTGAAGTATGAGTTACAGGATTATGAAAAATGGTTAAGGAATGGGATATGATCAGTAAGCCAGCTCTTTCAATGAATGTTCCACTAAATCTCCAGGATATTCAATAAATAGCATTTGATATATTGTAAAATTATAAATTTATTTCATCAGAAATAACATTCTCGCTATTGATAAGAGAATCCTTACTTTAAATTACAATAAAATTATCGTTGAAAGAAGTAAAAAATTGTCAAATTTACAATAAAATATACATAGTTTCATTATTATATCAGTGGCAAGTCCCCCGTTTATCCTATACTTTCTAAGTAATTCAGTAAAATATGAAACTAAATCAGTACCGTACATAGTAGAATCAGTAAAACTAAAAATATCAGTAAGATGAGTAGCCTACATAATACACTATTCCACATTGTGTTCAGAGTATTACAATATGCGTTGAAAAATCAGATGTAAAATTAATAATATTATCAGTAAAATGAGTACATAATACACTATTCCACATTGTGTTCAGAGGATTACAATATGAGTTGAAAAATCAGTAAATCAGATGTAAAATCAGTAAAATTGATAATATTATCAGTAAAATAAGTACTTAATACACTATTCCACATTGTGTTCAGAGTATTACAATATGAGCTGAAAAATCTGTAGATCAGATGTAAAATCAATAAAATTAATAATATTATCAGCTAAATACACTATTCCACATTTTGTTTACAGTATTACAATATGAGCTGATACATCTTGATATTGTGCCAGTTATCAAACTAATCGTTAATTATCAATAAGAAATTAATTAAAATCATAATAGAAGTTTCACTGATATGAAGTTGGTAATTCTTGCTTTTTAGAAGGTAATTTAGTTTTAAAGTTGATATATGTTTCGAGGAAATTCAAATCTAGAAAATGAGCGAGTTGCCACTGATATTAAGCCTATAGAATATGAATGATGGGACATCTGAACTGCACTAGGCATATAATTAATGCAACAGAACATCCCTAATACTAATACATTCTTATCATCACATACCTCATAAAATGCTTATCTAATTTTTTTATAACTTGTATATTTTCATAAAGGAAAGATATTTCTAAAAGATGAGCTGATATTGCATACTACACTATTATTGGAAATTCAAAGAGTGATGTTTATTCGATATTCTAATAATTTTAAGCAGATAAAAAGAAGATTGATATAATGCAAGAGGTAGATTTTACCATACTGGCCGTTTGATGAAGAAATCGCTGTCTTATGAACTGATTCGAGGCCTGAGATCCAGAATTGAGCTCACCTAAGTTCTGAATATTGTTCTTCAGTTCACATACCGTTAAGCTCATCTTTACACACACAATAGTAAGAAAACTAAGCTCGAAGAAAATAATGTAATACACGCTCTAATAGTATAAATTACTACAAATTCTATGGTATAGTACAAAGAACATTTTTTCATCGATACCTAAAAATAAAATACGTTCTAAACATCGATACTTCTTAATTTGCGTTCTATCAAGCGAAATAAATATGGATCGTTTGGCAACCATTGTACATAACAAGGATAGGGTTTCAAAATTGCATCGTCTCCAACATTGGAAGGACGATTGAAATTTGAGAATTAAGGTAAAGCTTATTATCAAGTAGCAGTCGCCTATACTATTTAAAGCCAGTCTTCAGACCACTCCTAAGTCAAGTTCAAGATGGCACGAGAAGGATCATGGATCGTGTGTCCCTATTTATTGTTGACAAAATAAAAATTATTTAAATTTTTGCTAACGTTCACTTTTGTTTGATCTCCAAACATCTAGCAACTCAGACACCATGACTGGATTGATTCAACATGAATAATTACAAGATTTATTTGTATTTCAGGAAAAATATTTGAAGGAATTTACTAGGACGTTATAATTAATTTGGGAAAATTATTAAAATAATTGGGGCATCACCAAAAAATGTTCCTCCCAGAATTTTGATTCATTTTAATCCAGAAAAAAGTGTAGGCCTACCTATGATTTTTCACTCCATAAAATTGTTGTCCAATTTTCCAAACAATACCAAACAAAAATTTTGAATATAGAAAGATTGAAAACCAAATTAAATAACAATATTGCTCTCATGAATTAATTTTTGATTCAACAATATTATTTGAGTAAACTAGCAAAATCTCAGTGAGTTTCACTGGAATGAAGTTCACTGATTTTAAATTAAAATCCTACTTCCATGTAGGAGATTCACTTTATTGGTAAGGGCTACTCGTATTTATATAAAAATTGAAAATCAAAGTAGCTTCAACTTTATTTAATTTCTCACATGTTTCGACTGTCAAAAACATGCTATTTTTAAGTGAGTTCTCATTTTTCCACTTGAAAATGACATTATAAGTCGAAAAATGTTGTGAGAAAAATGAAATAATGTTGAAAAAATACTTTAATTTTTATGTAAACAGGAGATTTGTCCTATATCTTTTGTTGCTCTCTAATATTTATTTTTATCAATTTTGTTTCTTGCATTTTGTTGATTCTACTAATAATATTGTCAGTCATCAATAACGATTAAATGATTTCTTAAGAGAAATATGGAAAGGCTCAATATTTTTGTAAGTGATCCTGGCCATGGAACGATGAAACTCTGATGAAGCTCTCATCACTCGACACTACTGGAATTCTGAAGAATGGCTTTAGTAATTATTATAATGTATCATCTATAACATAACTTACTATAACATCAGATTACATTATAAAAAATATCTTAAATCACATTAATTTCTTGAAGTTCAATGAGCACACTATATAGAGCAGCTATACTCATAATATTATCATTCATTCCGAACTCTGAAGAATATATGTAGGCTGAAGATGTTATTCTCGAAGAACTGACTTTTGTCGAAGAACTCATCCGCACAAAAATATTGATGCCACTGAAAGTTTGTAGTTATGAGACAATGGCTCTATTTTCAAAAGTCTAATCTTGTTTAGTAAATTGAAGATGTTCACAGTAATAAATTAAGTACGTCTCACATCTTCCTTCGGAGTTTGGCCATTATGTGAAAGAACTGAATAAGTGTCCCAGACTCCAAATAGTGATTCCCCATTAAGTTCAAAATAGCATTCAATCTTCAAAGTTAAAGTTTGGCTCTTCAATCTTACCGTGGGAATGGGCCTAGTTGTGTATATGATTGAAGCTTCACTATCACTAACAAGAGCTTTCTCCAAACATAAGATACCTACTTATAAAATAGATTGCAATGCAGAAAATATTCTTGACTGAAAATACTAAAACAGGAACTGAGATGAATGAAAAATATCGAGCAGGAATTTATGTATATCAATAAATTATCATGTAGTTGTATTCTTGTACTATTGTATTCATGCTTATAAAATTCAATGGAAACGTATTATGATGAGTGAAAGTTGAAATTAAGTTCCTTATTTGCTCCCAATCCTCTTTAATGATTGTTATGTAGTTGATAAAAAAAACTTGTAGCTTGAGAAACTAATAGATTTTTGTTCAAAGATATTCACCCTTCAATATAGATGATTGGTACGAAAGAAAACATGGTTTACAATATCATCAACCAAATCAATTTCGCGCAATCAAATTAAAGTATTTTCAAATGTAGACTGCTATTACGTCAGTACTGGAGGAAGAATCATTCTAGTGTTTACTCAGTCAGCATATCCTTGAATTTTTATCCAATTATTGACAAATCTTGATTAATTATTGGCTTTGCTATTGATCTGAGTGTTAATCAACAGTATGAATAGACTAATTGAATTAATGTTATATTTTTAAATATTCAAGTGTGATTTGGAATTTTTAAAAATATATTTGCTAGTGCAATAGAATAATTTTCACTGTATTATATTTTAGTTGCATAAGTTCTGTGATTACACAGTGGAAATATTATACTGTTATATGATATATTGTATAAAATAGTTCAAGAACTGTACTGTGGCAGTCTGTTCTATTGTATAAAGAATGTGTTTGGTAGGCTACAAGAATCATAAATTGATGATAGAAAGGGGAGATCAGTCAGGGTTAATTTCCAGACTACACTTGTTTTCTAAAACAAATATTGTTTTAATAAACAATCCGTGTTTCGGATGGACATGTTAAGCCGTCGGTCCCGGCTGCCTAAGAAGAAAAAGCAGTCGTTAGGTCATGTCAGAGGCCCAGAAATTGATCAGTTGCGACCTGAAAACTCTGACACCAGACCTGAGCCAGCCAGGTCACTCGATATTATTATTATTATTACTCTAAAACAAGGGTAAATTTCCAGATAAGGGTGAATTTTTGGGGAAATTTCCAGACTAAACTTGGTTTTTTCAAAGTATTTTTTTAAATAGAGGATTCTTAATTCTGTTCTTTAAATATCAACGTTTTACTTTGTCTTTTTCTATTTTTTATTTTATTTTGGCGAGTATTGTTTTTGGTTGGGGTCCAATGTTATTACCTTCTACAGAGACTACCGTTTGTAGTCTATAGCTAAGGCATAATTTTAAAATAAAGAATTTCTGTTCGAGGTTTCTCAGTCTAGCAAGATTTTTTATGTGTTTTTTTTTAATTATTCTCTTCAAAGACCAGGTTCTCATACTATGGTCTAAATGCTTTCCTATTAATGATCAGTTTTGTTTGGAGTCTGGACACATTGTTCAGTTCTTGTGCACCACGGTTGATGTGTCAGTTGATGCGCCCCTTGTGTGTGAGGAAGCATCGTGGAGGTGGCGTGTTCATGTGTGGCTCATCGACGGCTTTGGTCAATCGCCGAGCCCTGTAGCACATTATGGTGAGCGCCAGACT
Source organism: Nilaparvata lugens (assembly GCF_014356525.2). Taxonomy (NCBI): domain Eukaryota; kingdom Metazoa; phylum Arthropoda; class Insecta; order Hemiptera; family Delphacidae; genus Nilaparvata; species Nilaparvata lugens. The sequence continues at coordinate 1,519,540 of NC_052518.1, read as the reverse complement.
TAGCACGCAGAGAACCGTGCAACCAAATGCAACCACAGCTGCTAGAAGTCCGCTACGCATACAGTAAGAGTACGGGTTATGGTGGTCGTTGCTGTCTCCTTCTGTTCCTGTAAACCAAATGGAATATTTCAAATGCCATACAAAGATCTATAATATCACTAGCCGTCAGGCTCGCTTCGTTTGCCATACCTGTCTAGCAAGGGCCCCCTGGACCCTCAACTGGATCGTCCAAAAATGAGATCAACGGACTCGCCTGCATTTTTTCATTTTTAACGTTCGAAAAACGCTGATTTTGGGCGTATCTTTGATGAAATGTTTGATTCACCTCATCACAAAATTTTTAGACCCTAGCTAAACGTCTGTACCAAATTTGAACATTTTCTTCTATTACTTGATGAAAGAACTGTGAAAACGCTGGAAAAACGTGGATTTTGGGCGTATCTTTGGAATTTTTTCCAAATCCGTTCTTAGTGCGCCACTAAAGGGCCAACTGAACATACCTACCAAATTTGAACATTTTTGGTCCGGTAGTTTTTTAGTTCTGCGAGTGAGTGAGTCAGTCAGTGAGTGAGTGCCATTTCGTTTTATAGATATCTGCTGTCATTTCTGTGGTGCTGAAAGTGTATTCTTATTTTTATCCTGTACCATGGTAATCGCCGTACCACGGTGGAACGTGGAAAATTGGACCATAGAAAAAAATCAAAGGTCTATAATATCATGGAACATGGGACCATCCATAGAATGCAGCTAACACGAGGGTGCGAGGTGTCAAGTTGTCGTTTATGGTCATGACTAGTTGGCACCTTTGGTCCAGTAGGTGTCAAGTAGTCGGGAGGACAACTTGACGGTAATGGCATATTTTTACGAGGGTACAAGTAGTCGCCTATGGCCAAAATGACCAGGTGTCAAGTATTCGGGGTGACAACTAGACGGCGACCCTAATCAGTACCTCTTCACTGTGATGGAAGGGAATCTTTCTTTCTTTCTTTTTTCTTGTTCATCATAAACGGAACTGTTACAATGAAACAGTGCTTCTTGAAGGTATGCGCACACCTATGCGTACAAATTCGTTGCGGAATTTTCAAGAATTCAGACTGCAGTTTCAAAACGAAGTTTTCGTTGCGAAATACTGGGACACGCACACTGGGAAGCGAAATAATCGCAATGTGGAGCGTGGGAATATTGAGTTGACTTATGTTGTTTACAAGGCAGACGAAACTAGTGTAGATCCAGAACTCGTCACAAAATTCACAACACGAAAAAGCGCTGCAAATTCTGCATGTAGCAAAAGCTGCGAATTATTCGCAAGGAAATATTTCGCAACGCATTTGTTTGCGCCAGCACAAACACCGCAATGGTATTAAATTTCCGCACGGCAAGTTCTGCGAATTGAATTCGCACCGCAACAAAACTTTTGCGTTGGTGTGCGCCTGGTATGAACTATCAAATTCATTGATTCTTCAATGAGAAATTTTCGGCTTCAAATAAACAACGCCATTCAACAACAATACATAGAATCACATACAAAGTCTGAACGTGAACTGATGTGGAAGTTGGACATTCTAATCAGAGATAAACAAATTTAGATTTTTTCTTTTTTAATTTCTCGAAAAGATTTGAATATATCACAAATTTATTGAAAAATGAATATATAAAATTAAAGAAACTAAAAAAAATGTTCAAGCCTATAGAAGACTATAGTAGACAAATCCAGTTTAGAAGAATTTATTTTTTAAGGAAAACATAGATACTATGCAAATAGGTTCTAAAATATTTGAGTAGCCCAGTTACGTACTCAGCCAAGTTCAAAAAATTTCGGAAATTATATTAATTTATTCTTATAGTATTTTAAACGCTGAATTCGAATATGGCATATGTTTGTTACAGAAACGGCCAGATCAATGCATAAAACGTATTCAAACATGCTACGTCCTTACAAAACCCGGCTAGCTCCACAACTAGTTACAAACACAGCCAAGTCCAGCATAGCCAATCACAGTAGAGTATTCGAGTCACATGACCCCCCTGAATTTACCCAATAATGTTCAAGACGAGATGACGTATAGGAATAAAGCTCTCAGGCTCAGGCTCTCAAGGAGATTATAAATTTTATATATTATATTATATCGTATTACAAATGTCGTGATGTAGGATTAACCTTCTGCCTAATATCATTCTAGTAAATGAGTATATTTTGAATTAATCGATTGTATTACCATTGGTCAATGCAGCTTCCTCTGGACCTTCACCCTCCTGCAAAACGCGAAGCGATTGGAAGAGGTTGATATTCTGAGAGAGAGGGACTGTGGAAGGTGTCACACTCTCAGTGATTGCTCTCTTTTGCACACTCTTCGCATTTCTCCAGTGGCATGGTTGACTCTGTCAAATGAGAAAAAGACATCAGTACCATTTATTAATCATAAGTACATTTCAGATTTCAGTCACAAAGTTTACTCAAATTTAGTCCAGTCAAATGGTCGTTTTTCAGGAAACAGCCCCGAAAAAATTTTTCTCGACGTTTCTATAAGTATTTTGGGGCGCTGAATTCGAATCCGAAATTTGCTGACACGTCAGTGGGCGGCTACACCCCCAAAACCCCCAAATTTCGTACTTTTTTCGAATTTCTCATTCAATCTCGAAAACCTTGAGTTTCTCAAGAAAAATCATTCTCGGCAAAATTAAAGAAAATAGAATTTCCAATAAATTGAGTATTTGATTATTTCAAATAATTGTGCGCAGGACTCTACCGTCTTTGGTTCCGGAGCTACAAATTTTCAAAAAATGCCCCTTTCAAAAAATGCCCCTTTTTTGAAAATTTGTAGCTCCGGAACCAAAAACGGTAGTCCTGTGCGACCACTCAATTCATTTGAAATTCTATTTTTTTCAATTTTGTCAGGAATGATTTTTCTTGAGAAACTCAAGGTTTTCGAGATTGAATGAGAAATTCGAAAAAAGTACGAAATTTGGGGGTTTTTGGGGGGTTTGGGGGTGTAGCCGCTCACTGACGTGTCAGCAAATTTCGGATTCGAATTCAGCGCCCCAAAATACATATAGAAACGTCGAGAAAAATTCTTTCGGGGCTATTTCCTGAAAAACGACCATTTGACTGGACTATTTAGTTACCGTACTGAAGTTTACAAGAAATGGGTTCTCTCTATAGTGAGGTCCACGTTATAATGGCAGTATTTTATTACCAATGGTATTATTGCTATCCTTGTCTATCATTCAACAAAGCGGATAGCGCTATCTTTTTCTCGCTTTGCTCTGTTGCCAGATCGTCTTTTAACAATGTAGAATTGATAATTAATTGACAAAATATTATATCTTCATTATGAAATTATTGAAAAATATAATTGATTATTTTGAACGGGAATGAACAGTTACTGGCCCGGCCTCAGGGGTGGGCGAACTGGGCGGCCGCCCAGGGCGGCAGATTTTTGGGGGCGGCAAATTTTAAGGAACGGAATAAATAATAAATTCATAATATTAAATGTGAATAGTAAAATTATATAAGAAGCTTTTCCAAACTCAAGCTAATGAAGACATATATATATATATAAGATCAACAATGTCCCAGGAACATCTGAGTGGTCTAGCGAACATAAAATAGCTCAGTCCCTAGATCTTGAAAAAATGGAGATGGAATTTTTCTATGCAAAGGTCAGACGAGTTCTACTTAATTAAACAGATGTGTTAAACAAACTCGTGTTGTAGCAAATCAAAAATAAGTGAGAGAAGTTGTGTGTATTTTTGGGTTCAAAATTTTATAAAATTACTTGATTAATTCAATATGAAGTGATAATTAATTGTTATATTTGAATATAGTTTGGTGTTTTAATTTCTATAAATCAAAATGTTTAGCTTGTATATATTTTTGGACGAAAATTGAACTTGAACGTTTTACAGTAGAAACATAACCTGTTATTTTTTGGACATTTTATTAATTTATCAAAATTTGGGAATTGAATAGATTTGGGCCAACTGTTGTTCCTTCCTAATCATATTTATATGATTTGTGATTCTGTCCACGAATGAATAAATAAATAAATTGTAGTTTTAATTACTTAGCAAGTTAAATAGGCGTAATACTCTCTTGCAGTCTCTTGATTTAAAACTACCGTCTTTATTATGTTTTCTTATTGTGTACCGTATCTGTTTCGAACATAAAAATAGTTTAATCAGATATTTTGTGTTTCCCTTCCCCAATATTTATATTTGTCAAATATTTGTTTAAATGAAATTTTCAACTTAAACAGCTGATAACCTTCGGGCAAATTTTTAAGTAAACAATTAGACAGGATACCTGTTGTGGGTGGGGGGGGGGTGGTGTCATTTGCCGATTTCGCCCAGGGCAGCAAAGTCCCTAGGGCCGTGCCGGTCAGTTAATATAACATCAAAAAATCTGTATCAGCTACAGTCTATAGAAGGCATTGACAAGACTGAGGATCGGCAACGTTGTTCTCCTATTCTTCGAAACGTTAATCTCCACTGCCATTATAACATGGACCTGACTATAGCTTCTGACTGAGTCATACTTTGAAGGATAAGGTGGTGATACTGGGACTACAATATTAACGGTACTCTGTGAAACAGAACCAATAAATTCAATATTAATCAGTAGTTGGATGGTAAACTTACCGGACAACGTCCATGACACATTCTAACATCACATTCAATGTAAAGCGCCGGCGAGCCTGTGAAACGGAACGTTTTCATATAGGCAAACACTTGTGTCTCAAATACACCACTCTCCGACCAAGAACCCCTGAACCTACTTATCAGCTTATCATCAACCGGACATCTGAAAATTAACAAAAATGATACAATTTTTAAATAATTTTCATAATTGGGAGCCTCATATCTTGAGTTTGTGCAGGAGACTCTCCAGAGTTGTTTTCTTCTCAGGAGACTCAAGTTATCTTTGAATGCTGAATCTTTGTTACTTGTGTATTATGGACTTTTCCAATCCCTCATCTCTTATGGAATTCGTCTCTGGGGCAACTCTTGTCATGCAACAAAGTTTTTTATTTGGCAAAAAAAGGCAGTGAGAGTATTGAATAACTTGAAGAACAGAGAGTCTTGTAAAGAAAGTCTGAAAATTCGAACGTTCCCTTCTCTCTTTATTCTTCATACCTTGCTATATGTTAAAATGAATATAGAGTCTTTTCCGCGTCTGGGAGCCAATCATTCTTACTCCACCGACGTGGCAATGATCTATTACTGCCTCAAATAAGACTCTCCAAGACAAGAGATAGCCATATTTTTCAACAAGCCAAAATTTATAACAATCTTTCTTTAAAAATTAGAGAGCTGCCAATCTATGAATTCAAACAAATTTAAAAAAATAAATTGACAAAGAGTGCGTACTATTCGGTAGATGAGTATCTTCAATGTTCAATATAATGAATGCTCATGATGCAACATGTACCTTTTCATTCTTGGTGAACTGAATAACTTATTAATTATTATCAATATGAATTGTAGTTTGTTTCTGACTAAGACTAAGACAAATTTTTATTGTAATATTTTCATATGTTAAACGATTTCTATTATCATATGCTTAATTTTATATCATAATTTCTCTTCTATTTCACAAGTGTTATATTATTGTTATTATTTTTTGACGTGCTCATAATATGTAAAGTTGTTCTGGCAATAACGAATCTTGAATCTTGAATAATTCATTTTATTGTAATACATTTTTCATAATATAGGTTTGGAAACATTGATAAGCTCAATCCTCAATTCTGTAGAAGAAGTCAGGATTAATATTATTTAGAGACATTCATGAGTTTCAAGATTCTTCTCTTCCTATCAATGACAATTTATTAACTTTCCATTGTGAAAATGTGTTGAATGTATAGTAACCCAGCAGCTGCTGCTCTTCAGTGGCCAAATTCGAAAACAGTCAGTTTGAGCCGTGGACCAATCAGGAATGAGAGAGTAGGGGAACTTGTAGGCGTGTCTTAGTAGGTATTAAGGAACTTGCTTGTGATTAGTCCGTCATTTCTATGCTCAAAATTGGAGTTATCAACGAAATAATGATCACAAAATATCGAGGCACCGAGCCTCGCTCGTTATTTATTGATAAACAGAACTCAATTCTTTAAAATGATTGGGGAAGGACTAACAGGCACAGCCCAAAACTGTTTCTTCCCCGAATTTTGATTTATACACTATACATATTCCAAAAAGTAGGTTATGTTCTATACACTTGAATTCAGGTCAAATTTTCAGTCCAAATATTTGAAAACATAAAAGTTCTAATTTAGATTCTTTACATACCAAATTGAATAACAAAATAACACTCACTAATCACTTAGAACTGTAATGATTAACTTTGAATATTATGATATATACCATCTCATGTTAACAAATCAGATTATTTTGATCGAGTCAATCAGAATTCCTAGATTTCTCGCGAGATACGGTAAGCTAATTGATTACACAGCTGATCTCCCACACAGGTACACGCATCTTCTGTTTATCGACAGACGACGAAATTATCATCTGTTTTTCCAAGGATGAATTATCTTTTTCATGTCCTTCAGCGAGTTTTCCCAGGGATGAGACGTAGTGCAATCGAATTTTTATATCATAAACCTACTATGTTCCAAATTTCGTAAAAAACGTTAGAGCCGTTTTCGAGATTCGTTGAACATAAATATAATTAAATAACCAGATATAAAAATACAAAAATTGCTCGCTTGATATAATATAATAGGATAGTGTCAGAATCTTTCTTCGGTAGGCCTACCTATATTTAAAGTACCTGGTTCACTCACTCGGAAGCATTTTCTCTAGACATTGTTTATTGAGAAATATATCTTCAGCTATCGCTATTGATAAGAACAATGCTGTTACAGGTCGTGGGCTTGGGCTCTGACACTTGTGCGTTTTGAATGGAGAAGACAGATGATTTATTAAATTAGAAGTTTCCAATTTTGATTGAATAGACGTAGAATAGAATGAGCATTGTTGGTTTTTGCGAATTGCTCTGTACTGAGATTTAAGCTAAGTTTACACTATGTAGCAGAGCTATATAGCAGAGCTACATGTAGCTACATGTAGCTCAGCTATATAGCTCTGCTACAAGTTCAAAAAGTGACACTGGAGATTTGCCATATAGCCCAGCTATATAGCAGTTTTAAGCCTATTTTCTCAGCTATATAGCAGAAAATGAGCTATCCAAAATTTTCGGCAAACATAAAAGAGGATTTGAGCTGTATGTAGCTATGCTACATGTCAATTTTTGTTTATATAGCAGAGCTAGATGTAGCTGCTCTGTCCTTGAAGGAAGGCTGCCGCAGGTGTTTACTGCTGTTTGCAGCTCTTTAATGCATGCTTGTTTCACACCAGATACACTGTACTCATTTGTTGTCAGAATTCTAGTAGGTTATTGCGCATTGCAAGCATTTCTTTTTGATTTATATATTTTTGTGCAATAATGGAGAGTGAGTAATTTGACTGGAATGATACAAAATTATCCAATATCTTCTTTCTCTTCTCTGTGCTGAAAATAACACAGTAGCTGCGGCGAAAGCAGCGCACGGCTGCAAGAACTAAACCTAGCGCCGCAGTGCAGGATGGTTTCTTACAGCTTGGCGTTGTTGTCATTCGAGATGGGTGTCTGACTTGGAAGTGTTTCGGCCGCATTGCAGGATGACTGTTAACGGTTGCCGGAAGATCAACAGCTGGATTTTTTTCGTTATTTTTCGTGATAGAGAAATTCTGATTGCAGATTCGTTCTCAGCGACCCCAAGTTTAGCCTAAAGGCTCAGAATGTCAACAATGTTTTAAAATAATTAAAAATCATCATGAAAAGTCATCAATATGGTAGTACACCACGTTTCTGGAAACTTTTTACTGGTGACTGGAGTTTATAGGCAACACAAAAATAGAAATAATCGTGAGAAAGAAAACTGCTGATGAACGCGAATAAGA